>NW_024082183.1:140687-300656 GCF_003009895.1 Hyaena hyaena
AAGGTTTTTATCTCTCCTTCTATTTTGAATGACAGGCTTGCTGGATAGAGGATTCTTGGCTGCATATTTTTACTGTTCATCACATTGAAGATCTCCTGCCATTCCTTTCTGGCCTGCCAAGTTTCAGTAGATAGGTCTGTCACCACTCTGATAGGTTTCCCTTTGTATGTTAGGGCCCTTTTCTCCCTAGCTGCTTTCAAAATTCTCTCCTTGTCCTTATATTTTGCCGGTTTCACTATGATATGCCGTGCAGAAGATCGATTCAAGTTACGTCTGAGGGGAGTCCTCTGAGCCTCTTGTATTTCCACATTTACTTCCTTCCCCAGGTCGGGGAAGTTCTCTGCTATAATTTGTTCCAGGACTCCTTCAGCACCTTTCCCTCTCTCTTCCTCTTCTGGGATTCCTATGATACGGATATTGTTGCATTTGACCATATCGCTGAGCTCTCGAACCCTTCTTTCATGTTCCTGGATCGGTTTGTCTCTTATTTTGTCAGCTTCTTGTTTTTCTCAAATGGTGTCTTCTAAATCACTTATTCTCCTTTCTGCCTCTTCAATCCGTGCATTGGAGGCCTCTAATTTATTATGTATCTCATTTATCGCATTTTTTAATTCTTCGTATCTATTTTTCTTTTCCATTCTGTCTGTAGCCATAGTTTCTTTGAGGTCCCCTATGCTTTTTCCAAGTCCAGCTATTAATTTTACCATTATTATTCTAAAATCTTGTTCAGTGATGCTGCTGATATCTGTTTTGAGCAGTTCATTAGCTGTCATTTCTTCTTGGAGTTTCTTTGGAGGAGAGCTCTTTCGTTTTGTCATTTTAGTTAGCTTTCTGACTCTTGTTAGTTTAAAGACTTGTTATGCTCTCTGCACCTATGAGTGCTGCTGTATCCAAGAAGACTCTTTGACTGTCCAGGGCCTATCATTTCAGGGAGTGTTTTTTTGAATGGTATCTCTTGGTCTCTCTTGTTGGGACCTTGGTTATTTTATTTTCCTATTCATAGTGATATTTGAGACTCTCCACCTTGTGTACTCTGGCTTGTTTTTTGAGGTAGCCCTGGAAAAGAAAACAGACAGACAAACACACAGGGAGCAGTAACACACAAACTCACAGACTAATTCAACTAACATGCAAACCAAGAGGGAAAACAAAAAAGTTAAGAGAAAAGACAGAGGAGGGAGGGCAAATAATAGAGACTATAAAATACATAAAAGGGTCAAAAAGGAGAAAAGAAAAGGAAAAAAGAAGAAAACCGATGGACAAAGAACGGTTTAAAGCATATAACCGGACTTCCCAGCTACAGTTAAATAGCCGTGTGCATGCAGTGCTGGTTGAAGAGCATAGAGAAAGACAGAGAAGACAGGGTGGGAATGAGGCAAAATTGGAAATAGCATGCACAGGCAGAAGGGATAAGAAGCTTTTTTCAAAGAGGTAAAGGGTAGAATATGGTTGGATAGGTGAGAGAAGGTTGCTGGTATTATCCAGAGAGACTATTTAGTCTAATTACTCCTGAGACAAAGAGATGAAAAGGTCGCTAGGTGTAGAATTTACATCTACAGAATGGACTAGTTGTGATTGTTTAAGCAAGCCGGTGACTGGAGTTAATCAGGTCAGTGTCCTGGGGGAAAAAAGAAAGAAAAGAGAAAAAAAAAAAAAAGGGATGAGGGCAGCTCTCAGGCAGGGATGGGCGTGGTGTGATCCAATGCCTCAAGCGGGAGTTCTGCCTTGGCAGTTGTGGGGAGGAGAGTGGCGGTGCTCCAGTCCCTTCTTGAACCAAGCGCTGCACCTTGCTTTTTTGGGCGTGTAAACTCCCTGTGCCACGGGCACAGCCAAAGTTGGTTGCGCTCTTCAACCCAGGCCAGTCCCAGCCTCTAAATCCCAGTCCGCGCACCGCTGAAATTGCCTTAGACACAGCTTCC
This sequence comes from Hyaena hyaena, assembly GCF_003009895.1. Classification (NCBI taxonomy): domain Eukaryota; kingdom Metazoa; phylum Chordata; class Mammalia; order Carnivora; family Hyaenidae; genus Hyaena; species Hyaena hyaena. Next base: position 142,607 of record NW_024082183.1, read on the forward strand.
CAGGCAACCCCCTCGGGCAGTTCCAGGCCCCCTGCCGAGCTCTGGGGGTGGAGTCAGAATCGCTGCCTCCTTCTCTGGGTCGGGCTGGCGAGCATGGGCGGGGGCTTGCCTGCCGGGTGCACGGAGCCCGCTGTAGTGAGGAAAACCTGGTCCCTCTATGGCTCATCACCGGAAACACGAACTTGCGGGCAAATCTGCCAGATTTTAGCTCCTTGCCTTCCCTCCAGAGTCCCAGCCAGCCAGGAGCGCGGATGCCCGGTGCCCGCGTGCGGCTCTTCCAGGGGCCCAAGCCCGCCAGGAGGACAATGGCGGCAGGAGCGCCGCTACTCTAGAAGTCCAGCCAGCCAGGAGCCCGCACAAAGAAGCAGTCTGCGTGCTCAGCCCCTCCGGAACCAGTTGGCGCGAGGGGACCTGGCGTGCAGGTATTTGACGCGCAGGGTGTTTCTATGCCCCGTGAGGAGGTTTTTCCCCCCGAGCGGAGGTTTTTCTGTTTCGGACTCTTTTTCCCCTCTCATTCCCCACAAAGGGGGATCGCCTCTGACCCTGGAGTCTCCGATCCCGGCCCGATTTTAAATTCCCCAGTTTACACTCACGTTAGAAGGCTTTCTGAGTGGATTCTGTGTCCTTTTTCTACCAATCTCCTAGGTTTCATAAGGTTTCCAATGGCTTCAGATCTTTTCCGTGTGAGGTATGGGCGTGAGTGCAAGTATGGAGCTCCTTACTTCTCCGCCATCTTGCCCCCTCCCCCCTATAGTTTTTTGTTTTTTTTTTTTTAAGTAAACTCTACTGCCCAGCATTGAGCTGAAACACACAACCCCAAGATCAAGACTTACGTTCTCTACCGACTGAGCCAGCCAGGTGCCCTTACGTAGTTTTATATATTTCTACACATATAATGTATCAAAATCATTTTTACAAGTATAACCTTCAGTATCCATCAACTTGGTAAGGACTATAAAGGTCAGGAGAGTAAGAATGAGAAGATTCATAATTTAGGAGTCTTGGAGCAAGATTATGTTTTCTTTAGTTTCGAGAGCCAAGAAATTTACAAGTGAATAAAACCCTTCCATTGTTAATTGTTGCCAGAGGTCTTGGATAGGATGTGACCTCTGGTTGACCTGGTAATCAATCAGAGGCTTCTTACCCTCTCCCTGGTCCTTGGGTTGTGTTTTCTGCCCCCCATTCCCATAGTGGAAGCCATTTTCAAGGATGTACTATTGACAAAGCAAGGTGTTGTTTTGACTCTCTGGACTGAATATGCGACTGAATCCATTTAACTAAGGTCTATATACAAGCTATTAAGGTTCTGGTCAGCAGGTATGGAGGTCTGCTATTCATCCTTTGGCTCCCTGAGAATAGCCTTGTAAGTTCCCTTGCTTATGAAAATGCCCACTTACCGTGGCACCTGGGTGGCTCAGTAGGTTAAGCCTTCGACTTCTGCTCAGGTCATGATCTCACGGTTCGTGGGTTCGAGCCCGGCGTATTGCTCTGTCCTGACAGCTATCTCAGAGCCTGGAGCCTGTTTCAGATTCTATATGTCCCTCTATCTCTGACCCTCCTCTGCTCACGCTGTCTCTCTCTCTCAGAAATAAATAAAACTTTAATTTTTTTTTTAATGCCCACTTACCAGTTTAGAGTGGCCTGCTTCCTTCTTGTATCTCTTCCTGCCCTCCATGTATGGGGTGCAGTTTGTAGACTAACATCACTGGATGCTTGTAATCAAAATGTCCAACTAAATTGTAATTATATGTTAATTAAACTGCTAAAATCCTCTATAAGAATTCCTGCATTAAAACCTAATGCCTAGGCAGTGACAGGATAAAACCCATTGTCTTTATTGACTGGTATTAAAAAGATTACTGTTGGGGGGCACCTGGGTGGCTCAGCGGGTTGAGCTTCCAGCTTCAGCTCAGGTCATGACCTCAGAGTTTGTGAGTTTAAGCCCTGTATCAGGCTCTGTGCTGACAGCTCTGACGGAGCCTGGAGCCTGCATCAGATTCTGTCTCCCTCTCTCTATGCCTCCCCTGGTCACACTCGGTCTCTGTCTCTTCTCTCTCATAAATAAATAAACATTGGGAAAAAAAAAAAGAACCTTTGAAAAGATAACTGTCTCCATGAAAGAAGATGAGCTATTGTGCCAGGCCAACTTACATTCAAATTCAGATTCTGTCACTTTGTGCAAATGTGGAAATGCTACATGACTTTTCTGATCCCCAGCTTTCTGTTTTACAAAACAGTGTTAATAATAAATAACTTACACAGTTTTTATGAAGTACAAATTAGATCACACAAAGCTCCAAACACAGTACCCAGCACCTTGCAAGTGTTTAATATATATATATTATATACTTAATGGAATAGTATTGAATTGAATTGTGAAAAGTATCAACCAGCAGATATGACTTGGGAAGGTCCTTCAAGAGGAAAATTCTCTTGTCTAAAAAAGATAATGTCTTCTTATCTTTTGCTATTTCTATTATTACAGTTGAATAAGTGAGTATGATGTGGTCTCCAGGTAAACCATAAATATAAGCAAGACTCTCCACAGATGAAGGGTTCATTTATCTTATAACTGGCTAACATCTGCTAAAGTCAGAAGGGTACTTTTTGAAGGTACATGCCAAGAAATTCAGGAAAGAAGCTGAGGAAAAAGTGTGTAAAAGAAAACTTTGGTCCTTACATTGAGACTCGCACAGCATGTGAGATGTTTATAGAAGTCCAAAGCTTATTACTCCAGACCTTCTTTGAACATTTTGAAATATTACCTTAAACACAGGATTTTTCTTAAACACAAGGTTATAGATTTTGATTTTTATCTTGTTCAGAAAAACTAGTATTGACTACCTTATACATTCTGTTGTTTCATAATACTTAGTGTACTTGGATACAGATATGAATATGGATGTAGACATAGAAATACAATTTGAGTTTCGTAGCGTATTCTGAAGTGAGTATCGTCGCAAGCATTACACCATTACACACGTGAGTAAACTAGAACTAAAACATTCATTGATTTATTCTGGTTTTTACTGAAAGTCTAATTGGTTCATGTTTACCATTTTTAAATGGTACCACCATTTCAGTTCATAACCCAAAGAGCCTTGTAATTAATGACTCACTTAAAAAATATCCTGATTATTATTTCTTTCTCCTATTGCACTAGAGAGTAATATTTTGTATAATGGGGATATTAGTATCACTTAGAAGAAAATATATTAAAAATTATATGCTGTGTGTATGAAATATGAATTTTTTCTTAGCAAGACAAGGTGGCATGATTATTCCCTTAATGCAGTTTAAAATATTTTTTACATATACTCTCAGCTATAATCTTGGTATAGGGAAAATGAGTGAGAAAAAATATGCACCTATAGAAACACACACACTTGAAGAAGCATGGAAGATTGCTTTGTGACTCTATTTTAAGACAGCCTCTGAGAAATTCCAGAATACTTGTGGGTGTGCAGACTTTGGAGAGGCTGTAGTCCTGCATTAAGAGGCTGGCACAAGAATATAAAAAGAAAGGTTTAAATCCTAAGGAAGTAAATCTGAATATGAAAAAAAAAAAGCTCAAAGCACAAAGGTGTTTATGGAAGAATTATTTATTATTGTAAACCATTTGAGAGCTGTCCAAATGTCTAAATATTGAGTAACAGTAAAATAGTCTATGGAACGTTACACAGCTATACAAATGATGTTTATGAAGAGTTTGAGAGTTTGTAATAACAGAGAAACATAGTTTTGATTTATAGTAAATGAAAACACAGGAGACAAAAGCAGAGATAGAATATGATAGGTATGTTTACGAGAAAAGTATGCCCTATCTGCAAAAAAATAGTATACAGAAAAGATGCAAAACGTTAGTATAAATTCTATGTGGGTAACGGGATGGAGTAATAATATTTCTTCTTCCTACATTTCTGTATTTCTCAAAAATTTTGTAATGGAACAAACAGAATTTATTTTCTTTTAAGTTACCATTCTATTTTTTTACACATAAAACCAATCATGGACTTTATATCAACTAGGAAAACAGAAATGCAATAGATATTTCAAAGGCGGGAATTTACATAGGAAGCTGGTTACAGGTTTTCGATGTTGGAGGCTGGAATCAACAACCTCTCCTGAGTGAAGTATTAATGCTCAATTGACTGGAACAGAAAATTCACAGGAAATTCACCCTCCTGCCTAATGTTCTCTCTGTCGCCCACTACTGTCAGGACATAGGAAGCTGTTGGCAGCTGAGAAATGGCAGTTTGCATAATTGAAGCCAAAGTATCATGAAGCAAAGTATAAAGGGATGGCTTTGGGAAAAATAGACAATAGCTTAATAACAACACAGAATTATTTCAAATAACTAATAAGAATAATGCATACAATTCATTGCCTAAGACTAAATGTCTTAAAGAAACCGTATTGAGACACAGAAAGCTTTATTAATGACTTTTGTTAATTTGATTACCAAAGCCAAAATACTTCTTAATGGGATGAATTGAGTACAAATTAGCGATGTTAAACTTTTAACATGTATCATTTGTTTTTATTAAAGTGATTCAGCCATCACCATTCTACCCCAATAGATATTTTATTAAGAAAATGAATTTAAATGTACATGATAAATGAGCTGTATTGAAAATTCTATTTTTCTTCAGTTCTCACTTCCAGATCTTAATTAACTTCTCCACCACTGTTCCCATAGAAACCAGCAATGCAATCAATAAGATGCAAAGGTAGTAATGTACATGCAGAAGCATTCTACAAGTACAGTAACAACATTTATTTCAAATCATGGAACAAATTAGTATTTGCAATTAGATTTGAGGTAATATACTTCAAAATTCAAAATGGAAAATGCAGTCTAATGGTAAACAAAAATGATAAAAGTTTTGTGAATTCCTCAGTTTTCTCCATTCTAATGTGAAATAAACATAATGCCCAGAAAATATAAGATCCTATTTTTGTGTGACACTCCCTTTGATTTCTCCGATTTTTTTTTTTCAAATCATGCCATGTCCTATCCCCTCACCCACACGTATTTCCTCACAAATACAAGCAGAACAACAAAATACATAAAACACTGTAAAAACCAAGCTCCCATGCATGAAGGAGCTGTCCTGTTCTGATCCCTTTTTTCATTCTTAGGATCACAGGTTATCACAACATTATGTATTTGAAGCAGAGACCAAGACAAATTCTTCTGGGATTGCCTTTAACTGATCAAACAAACAAACACACAAATATTAATTGGGTTGAACTCTACCAGTGAGGCCATGAATCACCTACTAAGTACAATAGTTTATAGAATCAGCTGTGTTCCAGGTAGAGTGCCCTGATAACATTCCACCTCAGCCTTTGAGGTTTGTTCCAACTAGCTCACGACGGATAATTGACCAAATGAAAGCAAACAATAATTATAAATGTTTTGCTTAAAAATAATAAAAAAGAAGATGGGTCTAAGTTTATTTCTATATATTTTAGCTCTCCCTACCTTGATTTTAATGTGGTTTTGTGAGTCCAGAGGAGGAGATTAAAAGCTATTGGTTCAGAAACTTTGATTATGATAACATTATTTCTCTAGTGCATTGTGGAGAAAAAAATTGCCACAACAAATGTGATAATCCATACTTACCACTTTCATCTATCCTGTTTTGTTCCACTATGACAAACAAAAAAGAAACTTACAAGTTAAACCAGTTTTTGCCAATGCACCAATAAAATGTCTCAGAGAGAGAGAGACACACACACAAAACTCGAAACAGGCTCCAGGCTCCATGCTGTCAGCACAGAGCCCAATGTGGGGCTCAAACCCCCAGACTGTGAGACTGTGACCTGAACCGAAGTTGGACACTTAACTGACTGAGCCACCCAGGCACACCTGTTTCTTATTTTTTAAATGGATTATGATGATATTTAATTGATTTACTGCATAGGCGATTATTTCAAGGTATTTTCATATTGTAAGTATATATCTATAGATGGACAGATTCTAATTATAAAATAAACAATTAAGTCAACTGTTGGGACTTCTAATATTTTGGTATATATTAAGAACAGATTATGGTGTTTATCTTCTTTGATACAATATGACCTTTTTCCTGTCTCCAAGTACTAGGCCAGTATATTAAGGGAATTGAAGATGTGCACAGATCTGACACATTATCTAAGCCAATATATTGCTTTGTCATTTTACAGATGTAGAGGACAATTAGTCTTCATTTCAATATGCATAGTGATGAACTTTGAAACATACAGATTTCATAATTTCTCAACCCCAGTTATCTTCAGTGCTATGCCATTTCTCTTTAGCTGTCTGAAAGCGTATCATTTTGAATTTCTTCATTATCTTGAACTCCATCACAACAATTTTAAGTTTGAAATTCCCTTCTCTAACCATGAATCCTTGTTACACATTGCATTACCATTCACTAATTCTTAGTTCCTCTCCTCTTAATTCAAAGTTCTATACTAATCCTCTGTAGAGGGTTCATGCTTCCTTGCCCTGTTAAACTTGGGAATTAACATGCGATATGCATGAGCTAATGAAATCCATGAGAAAACCGTGTATGCCACTTTTGGACAGAAGCTTTAAGAACAAATGGGAACCTTGTAAGTTCACTTTTCTCCTTGCCACCATTAGAAGTAGAGATGCAGGTGGTGGGTCTTTTGTTAACTTGGATCCGAGTATCCATAGTGACAGTGTGGAACAGATCATTCATCTAACTTACAATAAAGATGAAGTATGAACATAATATAAATCCTTGTTGTTTTAAGTCTGTACTCAGCAAACTATGGCCAGATTTGTTCACTTTTTAAGAAGAGTTTCACTGGAACCTAGGCAGGCTCATTTGTTTATGTATTGACTGTGGTGCCATTTACACTACAATGTAGAGTTGAGCAGTAGCAACAGACACTGTGGCCAGGAGACCTAAACTAGTTACCCTTTGGTTCTTACAGAAAATGTTTCTGATCTAGCATTAAGTCACTGAGATCTCAGAACATTTGTGGCTGCAGCTTGACCCAGACTGTCCTTTCATTTAATATACCACTGTCCTTTTACTTGGTCATGGACTAATGAATGGCCATGATCTCATTTGTTTTTAGGATTATATGAGGGTGGACATGACCTTGCAATAGAGATTGCCCTCACTAGAAGAGCAACAAAACGAATAAGGCACAGGGTCTGGGGGGCAGAGTTAGCTTAGTCACAGCCCAGACAGAATCAGCATAGTTGTGCTGAGAGAGTCTCTCTCAGTCATCCCAGACTGTCATAACACAATACCATGGAGTGAGGTGGTTTGAACAACAGATATGCATTTCTAGTAGTTCTGACAGCAGGAAGTCCAAACAGGATGCTCAGGGTGATCAAACATGCCAGGATGGTCAAATTCTGATGTGAGCCCTTTTCCTGTCTTGCAGATGGCATTTTCCACAACATGCTGAGAGAGCTTCTATTTCTTCTTCTCACAAGGACACTCATCCCATCATGGGGGCCTTATCCTCAGGACCTCTTTTAAAACTAATTACCTCCCAAAGGTCTCACCTTCAAATACTTATCTATTTGGGGGCTTAGGGCTTCAAAATACTATTTTTTTTTTTTTTTTTTTTTGGAATGGGGAAGGACACAAACATTCAGTGCATAACACAACCCAGTGCTAGGCCACTCAGAGGGTGGCCAAGTTTAAGGAGACAGGATAATGGGCATTTGTCATATGTGAGGTCTATATAGAAACCTTTTGCCAGGTTGATAACTGGGGCAAGGTTTTGGTCCTCGGGATGAAGACAGGCACATGCACAGCAAGATAAGAGGCTCCCACAATACATGGGTGGCATTCTGAGGATATTTGAGCATTTCAGAGGCAATCTGTTTAGAAATAAGAGATAGGACTTAAACAGATAACTGTTTCTAAAGACTGAATAGGTGGGTGTGGCAGTGGACGATAAGTATTTGCAACAAAGGTGGAGAGAAAGAGATGAAAAGGAGTTGAAGGCAAACAGACAAATGTTGGTAGTTCTGTGGACATTGGCTTCTGATTGGCAAACAGAAAAACACCTGGAGGCCAGGCTGTCTCTTGTGGATCTGAGTGAACAATTTAATGATCAGCACCTCTGGATGGGAGAAAAGAAGGGACACTGAGGTTAGTGATCTATAACCACTTTCCTTAAGGGGAAGGGGCACCTGGGTAGCTCAGTGCCTTAAGCTTTGGACTCTTGATTTCAGCTCAGGTCATGATCTCACAGTTTGTAAGATTGAGCCCAGCATCAGGCTCTGTGCTGCCAACATGGAGACTGCTTGGGATTCTTTCTCTCCCTCAATCTCTCTCAAAATAAATAAATAAACTTGAAAAAAATGGTGCATAAATGTGGACAGAAGTAGGGTGGAAGAAGCAGCAGATTTAGCTGTAATAATTTAGGAGGAAGGTTGAGTGAAGATATCTTCCTCCTATCTTATACAAAATTGCATCTTTGCCTTTATCATCTTTAGTCATTGTATCTTTCCATATTCTTGCAGGTTGTCTATCCCCTGGTTTAGATCTCTAAGCTTCTTTTCACTGGTTTCTTAGCCTTGTTTAAGAAACTCAGTAAACAGTGACAATCAGTTCCACCACAAATGCATTCTCCCTAAACTTGGCAGAACCCAAATGCAACTCAGCGATTCCATTAGCCTTCCCTAATTGATTCCCAGTTGTAATTCCTGCATTATAATTTCAACAGCTGTTCCAAACTATCCTCAAGTCCCAATTACAACCCATTCATTCATTTATTCAATAATAGTTTTAGCATTTACTATATGTCAGGCTCTCTGCTAGCTGTTGGTAACAGCAGTGAATGAGATCAGTGTGCCCCAGCCTTCATGGAGTTACTGAGTGAGACAAAAAGCCAAGCAACTAAGATATACTATGATTAGCACAATGATCCAGAGACGACAGGTACGTAGTAGTCTTTTATTGGAGTTCATTCAAGCTTATAAATTTTGCTTTTTTTTTTTTTTTAAATTTTTTCTTTTATTTTGAGAGAGAGTGGGAGAGCAGGGGAGAGACTGGAGAGAGAGAGAGAGAGAGAGAGAGAGAGAGAGAGAGAGAGAGAATCCCAAGCAGTCTCCATGCTGTCAGCACAGAGACAGATGTGGGGCTCAAACTCACAAACCATGATATCAAGACATGAGCCAAAATCAAGAGATGGGAGCTCAACCAACTAAGCCACCAGGTGACTCATAAGTTTTGCTTTCTTAAGCTAAAGGCTATAATGCACTTTTCAGCCTCCCATCAGTCCAGAGTTTATGCCTGTGACAAAGATCCACCATTAAGACCTACCATCCATCTAATGTATTCTTTTTATAGCTAAGAACTCTAATAGATATGGGAGTGTTTGGGAATATAAAGGAGGGATTAATAGCTAGGGTAAGACTAGGCTTTGTAACATTGCCCAGAGAAATCATCATTCAAGCTGAAACCCAAAGGAATTGCAGAACTGATTCAAATGAAGCAAACGGAAAACAAGTTTCCCGGAAGAGGAAATCATTGAAAAGAGAGGGAATATAGCACACTGGTAGAATTCGGTATGACCAAGAAATACAATGAGGGTAATGAGATAGGGCACGGAGGCAATGATGAAAAATGAAGCTACAGAAGTAAGCAAGAATCACATCAATATGGCCATAAAAGCTGGGTAAAGAGTTTGACTTTTATTCTAAGAGTGATGGAGAGCCTATGAAATACTTTAGGTGGGGTAGGGAAATAATCAGATATGTACTTTAGGAAGATCACTTTGGCCTCGGTAGGGAAACTATATTGGAATGGGACAAGAAACAAGGCAGGGAGATTGTAGTGCCTTGGGTCAGAATTGCTAGAGGCTTGAGCAGGGTGGGAGCAGGAGAGGAAGGAAGTAGACTCATGTGAGAAAACATTTTACAACTTAATATATAGAGACGACTAAGGTCATCTAGTGCATGTTTTCTTATGTTTCCTCCTTTGCATTTCAAGACTTATCAACTCATTTTCAAATATTTATTGATTCTCTTTTAATGTGCTAGAGACTATTCTAGGTGTTTGGAGAATAATCAGGATGAGTCAGATGAGGCGCTTGTTCTCTTGAGGAACAGAGGAGACAAATGATAAGCAAATACTAAGAAAGATGATTTCCATGAAAGGTATGTGTCCTATTAATTTTAACAGGGAGATATGACAAAAAGTGACCTGAGTAGAGGCTCCATCTCATTGAGAGGTCAGAGAAAGCCTCATTAAGAATGTCACAACTGCGCTGAGACCTGAGTTGTGAGAAATTGCTGGCCATTGGGAAGTCCTGGGAGTGAACATTGCAAGTAGAGGGAAAATACAAATGTGGGGGAGGGAGCTTCTGTGTTTGCAGAACTAAAAGAAAGCTCGTGTGGCTGGAGGAAGGAGAGAGTGGAATGAAGTAGTGGATGGAGAGACAAATATAAGACAATTTCTGGAAGGGCTTGAAGAGCCAGTAAAGAATTTAGATTTTATTCTAAGTACAATATTGCCATATTTTCATCTGTTCCCTCATTAGCTTTGGCTTCCAATTTTTTTAAAAATGCTATTACCCAAACCTTACTGGAATTAAAAAACAAATACTATTATACCTCCAGCTTTTCCCTATTAAAGGACAAACACATTCAAGTTATTTATTCAACAAATATTTACTGAATGTCTTCCTACTATTTGACATTATGTTCTCTTATTACATAAAAGCCTTTTTCTCTTACTGGGCAATTCTCTTGATATGAGATCCCATCTCATACCTTATTTTCCTTTCTGAACTATTGGTAATAATAATCTTCCCTCATCATGTTCCTACTACTCAATCTTGTGGCCTTTGCATGCTTACCTCACCCACTGCACAAACTACTCTATGAAAGTTGATCACCTAAAACCTACTAGTTAAATTCCAGGACTAATCCTTAGTCTCATCCCACTCACTCTATAACATCACTGGACTCTTGATTATTCTGTGCACAAAATCTCCTTTCCCAGGTTCTAAGTCCAGGAATATTTTCCATTCACCTCCTCTCTGGTGGTTTGTCAGCAGTCTCATGTACTGCCTTCCTTCCTGCACTGTGCCCCAGAAATGTGAGCATTTCACAATGTTCAATCTTTGAGCTTGTTATTTCTCTTATTTGTTCTTCTACATTTTTTTCCCTTGGAAATCCCAATTACCACTTCAGAAAAGTATTCACTCTTTATTTTCATTGGGACATCCCATCAGATTATTGAATCCAGTCTTTTAAGTAAAATGTGTCTTTCTTACCCTCAAACCCTTTAATCCTCCTTTCTGATCCCATTTTTTTCTTACTCCAACTCCCCGCCTTTACTCCCCCAAGCTTACTCTTTCTTGTCTAAACCACAGTTCTCCATCCCATCTCCTTTATTCCATCTTTTTTTAATGCATGCTGTAGGCAAAATTAAATTTCCTCAGAGATGCTATGCTATTCAGTCACTTCCCATGCTAAATATACAATGTCCAAATGTGGTATTTCAAGTTCTTTGTGGTTCCATGACACCTTACTGTTCTAAATTTATCTCCACTGCTCTTCTGTAGACTTCTTCCACTCCCCTCAATTTCAATTTCTCATTATTCTTTAAAAAAGTTACACTTTCCTGTCTCCAATACTATCTAATACCTACTTTTCTCCCCTCTTATTTTATCCTATTGAAAATCTCTTCAAGGCCAGGTTCAAATAATTCTGCCCTTTTGTAAACTGGAAACTATTCTAAACTACAAATGATGTTCATTCTACTACAACCAAAATCAGAAATTCATTCACTCCACAAATACTTTTGAACTCCAACTATTACCAGATGCTGTTGTTGGTGCTGGAGATGCAGCCATGACGATGACAAAGTTCCTGCTTTCAGGATCTTACATTTAGGGATGTGAGGAGGGAGAGACATACAATAAGTTAACACTCAAAGGGATATAGACTATAAAAACAGCTAATGTAAGTGCTAGAGAGAAAAGTAAAGAAGAGAAAAAGCATGTAAAGTGTCAGATGCTGCTTTTCTAGACAAGGAGGTCAGGAAAAACTTCCTTGAGGAGTTCATATTTGGGAAGGAAAAGTTAAATGAATGAGCAAGCCATCTGTGATGGTTAGTTTTAGTGTCTAGGCTAAGGGATGCTCAGATAGCTGGTAAAACATTATTTTGGGGTGTGTCTGTGGGGGTATCTCTTGAAAAGAATAGCATTTGAATGCATAGACCAGTAAAGAAGATTACCCTCCTCAGTGTGAGTGGACACCATGCAATCCTTTGAGGCCCAGCATAGAACAAAAGGGTGGAGGAAAGGTAAATTCTCTTTCACTGCTTGAGCTAAGACACCCATCCTCTGCATTCAACTGTCTGGTGGAGAGATCTTAAAGGACGAGAACCCAGAAACTGCAAATACTGAGAGTACATGGTAGACAGGAACAGAAGGAGACAAGCAAGGTTGGAGTGCAGTGAGTGAGGAGAGAGTGGAGGGTATTGTGTAGGAGAGGTGACCAGGAGTCAAACCACTGAGGGCCTTGAAGACCATGGAAGTGTTCCAGAGGACATAGCAGGGTTTTGAGCTGAGAAGTGACACCATCTAATGTAGACTCTGAGAAGATCATTCTGGCTTCTGTGTATGCTAGATTGCAGGGGCCAGGAGTGGATCGAAACAAATTGAGTTATTACATTAATCGAGGCAAGAGATAACAGGGCACCACCAACACTGTAGAATCAATGTCCTCCTTTGCACAAAGCATCTATTGTAATATAACACTGAACCTTATTTTGTGGGTATTTGTCTGAAAGGATGTCATCCCATCCTGAGCAGGGGCTATACTTGTGTACTTCTATACTTTCCTGGGAGCCTAGCACTGGACTTCACACACGGATAAGATGATCTGTGTTCATCATTTTCTTTCTGTCTGTATTTCACCCTTTCAGAGGTCTTTATTTAGATTCTATCCAGTTTTTCTTTTCTTTTCTTTTCTAGGATACACATTGCCGGTTCCTTCAGACTTTTCTCCTGGGTCTTAATTTACTATCTTTCAGCTCTCTTTGTGTCCCTTCTCTGAAATCTAGTATAGTTGGCTTCCTTTTAAATTATGAAGTAAAAATCTCCAGTAATGATGTAAATAGTGTTAGGTATATACACGTGAAATCCTTTTATAACCATATTCTTTGGGTTTTCATATTACTTGGGGGAGGATTTTACTGAAATGAATGCTCTATTAAAATTAAATTTGTGGACTTCAGGAGGTGAAGATAAAAATGGCTTATAACTCCAATGATAAAGAATTATCTAGTGAAAAGAAGTGCTTAACCAAAATGGGAATGTTTCTTTTCTAAATATAGACAAGATTAGAAGATCCTTTGTTCTCATTTGGTGGTTTGGAAGTAAAATGAAGTTGCCATAATAATAATGGACCATGAATACTTTACCTTCATAGCAACTCCATTCTTTCTATGTCTATTTACAAAGCAAAAACCACAATGGACTTAAGAATGAGGTTTAAATTCATTGTAAGGAAATTATAAGGCAGAGTAGTTATAGATTATCTACCTCCTTCCATACTTGAGACCCACCTTAGAAGTTTCTGGTCTAGAGGGGAGGACTTTTGATACAGGAGTAAATGTAGCCCATATTTTTTTTTAAAAAATGTAACTTGATTTTTGATAGGGAACCACTGGTGGGCCTAACAATATATTATCAGCTATGGATGAGGTATGATACTTTATTTTAGTTTCTTCGAATTTTAATTTCCTTTTTTTGATGGGGAAGGAGGCAATAATATGCCTAAAATATAGAGTCGTAGAGGGGATTAAAGGTGATAGATATGAAGTGTTTAGATGAATATGTGGAAAATACAGGGTCCAACAAATATTAATCCCTGTCCCTGCACAGTTTTTCTTGGTTGTCATGGTAATTATTCTTCATTACCCAAATTAGATCTATTCTTGGCCCAGAAGGCTGACCCCAAGACAACATCATCTGGACTCCCTTGACAACTGGCTTTTCAATGGGTTCAGCCATTGGGGGGGAGGGGGTTCCAGCAGGAGCTGGGAGCACAGGAGAACAGAGGAGGCAGAGCATTCTTCCCCTTCCATCCTCTGCTTTTATGCTGAGCTTCTGGCAGTGGCTGGGCCCCTCCTTATCTATTGTTTTTCTGGAAGTCTCTCCTCTATGTCTCAAGATCTCACTGGGCTCTGGTAACACTCCTTCCTTCCTCTGTTGCTAGGATCGGTGATGTAACACCCATGGTTGGTCCCCTGAGCCCTCTACACATGCCTGAAAATAGTCCCTTTGATAAATTCTTTTCCCTTGAGCCATCAGAGTACAGTTTTGTTTCTTGTTGTGGACCTGGACTGACACACCTTTCAAATCCTTCCTTTCAGCAAACGCAGATTCCATTAAATTTGGGAAAGATCTAAGACACCTGGGGCAGGATTTACATTAATTCAGCAAACATTTTCTACTGTCCAGGCAACAGGGATAATAAATTATCAAGGCACTGTCCTTGCTTTCAAAGGGTCTGCAATCTACTGGGGGATAGGAGAGTTGCGGGGAGGACAGAGGCAATACTTACAAAGGTAAATATTTAAGTGCCAAGAACATAGGAAAGTCTAAAAAACAAGGAAAAGCTATATAAAATGGTGGGAAAATGAAGTCGAGAATAAACAATCCTACAAAGAGATGATAGTGATTTTAAGGATGAATAGAAATCCATCAAATATGGATGGTGAGGTATATTTTTCCAGGCCAAGAAAACAAACAGCATGTACAAAGACTTAGAGTTATAAGATTATCTGGTACACTTGAAGGATGTCTTAGAATAATGGGTTATTGGAATAATTACGATATGAGCCAGAGGAGTGGGCATGGAAGATGGTAATGGGAAACATTATTGAGGCAGTAGGAGATGAAGATGGAGAGGTAGTCAGGAACTAGATACCAGAGGCTTTATGTGAAACTCCAGGAAGTTTATAGATTTATCCTAGTAGGTATATTTATAACCACTGACTCCTTTTAAGTAATAGAGTTATTTGATTCAATTTATAGTATTAGAACAGTGTAAGGGATACGGATGATGGAGATGATAGAGTTCCTGAGCAAACAGCTAAGAAAGAATTCTCGAGACATCTATGGCACAGAAAGATGATTTTATTAAAGCACTGGAACAGGACTTGTGAGTAGAAGGAGCTGCACTGGGATTGTGAGGAGTGACTGATTATATATTTTTAAATTAGTGTTAGTCTCTAAGGAATTTGAAAGCAAGACTTTCAGGACCTTCAAGGGCTAGCTCCTGTTAAGATAAGGTTACTTTAGGGTTTAATAAAACAAAAACATTAAGGATGTAAGGCAGGTATGAGTTGCTTGAGGAAGGTCACATTCTTCATGTTTCAGATGTCTATCAGTAAGTAGGCTGCAAGCTGTAAAGAGATTTAATGTAAGCTACATTTCTCTTGCCTTTGTTTTACTCATCAGAGGGAATAAGATTGGAGGTTGGGAAACAAGGTAGACTTGCTCTAGTTCAGAAGGGAGGAGAGGAGAGACTAGAGAGTGCAGTGGTGATGGGGAAAATGTAGAAACGCACTTATTCTGGAAACTTTTATAAGTTGTATGGATAAGATTTAGTGAGAATTATATGCAAGAGTGGGCAAAGACACATAGAATGGTACTGAATTTCTGATTTTTGGTGGGTGTTGGTACCACTGGCTATTAGATTTGGTTGGTGAGGAGAGTTAGTATATTCTAATTGAATATATGGAGATAAAATATTTGTGGCAGGGGCACATCTAGCTTTGTGGGAACAAAAGCTAATACAACTTTGGAAACCTCTTTCAGAAAAACAATGCAAGGGTGCCTGGGTGGCTAAGTTCATTGAAAGTCCGACTTCTGCTCAGGTCATGATCTTATGGTTCATGGGTTCAAGACTGCATCAGGCTCACCATTGTCAATACAGAGCCTGTTTTGGATCCTCTGTTCCTCCCTCCTTCTGTCCCTCCCTTACTCATGTGCATGTGTATGCGTGTCTCTATTTCTCTCTCTCTCTCAAAAATAAATAACAACAAAATAAAAACAATGCAAAAGGTAAATACTTAACTCTACTGATATGCTTTAGCTTTAGTCTTTGAGAAAACAGCTGTACTATGTATGATGAGAAATGAGAATACAGCAGATGTGTTCATTGAGAGTAAGTTTTACATGAAACCAACCCAAATTGAAATACAATCAAAAAATGAAACAAACAAACAAAAAATGCCCTGGAATCTTAAAAATGTTACTATCATGAAATACAAAAACTCACAAATTGTGTTAGATTGGGGAAAGTAAATGGACATGACATTGAATGTAACAAACAGTCCTGGATTTTCTTTTAGTATGAAGGATATTATTGTATCTGAAAGAGAATGGCCTTTATATCAAGAAAATAAACACTCATAATATATACGATTAAAAGAGTACCATGTCTAAAACTTATCCTCAATATTTCAGGAGAGAGGGGGAGAGAAAACAAGGACAAAGCTAATGTAATAAAATGTTAACATTTGTTTATTTTTGTGAAGGATACCTGGGAACTCACTACATTATTTGTGCAACTTTTCCATAAATCTGGAATTATGTCAAAATGAAAACATTATGTTTTTTCGTTTTGTTTATTTTTATTTCAGAGAGAGGAAATGCACAAGTGGTGGTGGGGCAGAGCGAGAAAGGCAGAAAGAGAGAGAGAGAGAGAAAGGAAATCTCAAGTAGGTTCCAAGCTCAGTGCAGAGCTCCACATGAAGCTCTATTCCATGACCCTGGGATCATGACCTGAGCCAAATTCATGAGTCAGATGCTTAACAAACTGAGCCACCCAATTGCCACAAAAACTTTGTTTTTTAAGAGAGTAGCATTTTGGAGGCAGAACATTTTTACTTGAATCTGAATTCTGCTACTTTGTAGCTTTATGCTTTGGTGTTAATTGACTTCTTTATGTCTTATATGCTTTAGCCAAAAGTTAGAAGTAAAAAATTTATTGTGGGGATAATAAAAATGAAAAGATACAAAATTTGTTAGTTGCATAGTTGCACCCTAATTATTACCCTATTATTTATTAATAAACAGTGATCTCTGTTTCAGACACTTTCAAGGAAAACACTGTCTTCAGAATATAACCAAATTTCAGAATATCTGTTAGGACAAAGAGATCAATTGGTTGAGGTTGTAGAAGATGAAATGGGTAGTGTGAGTCCAGAAGAGGTATTGAAATAGGACATCCAGGCAATCACAGGTTAGGTTTGGGAGGGAGGAGGACACAAGTCTGAAGGAGAGAAAAAAATAGATGATGGGTAAGAGTTTGAGTAAAATCTGATGATTCTAGGCTTAGTTATCTGGACTTTAGATTTCCACCATTGTTATAAAGTTGTATGGGGCCAAACTAGGCAGAAGATCCCAGATAATCTTTCAGTGGGCTTTGAAAAGATTCTGGATTGCAAGATTAGGGTAAAAAAAAATACTGTTTCAAAAAAATGTCTATAAGTTCTTCCCCAGATATCCAACAGTTGTGTGTCATGAAGTCAGAGTAGCAGTGTGTTGAGTGAACTATGTATAGGGACAGAACATAGAAAGGAACATTGCTTCATTGCTTATCAAGAAACCCAATTTGATGGCTAAAAATTTGCTTTGCTCCATTGTTATTAATTTTTTATGTCTATATTTTCTTTTCTAACAAGAACCTATTGAATATTTCCTTAATCTGTTCAATCAGCTGTAACAAAATGCTTTACACTGAATTGCTTATAAACAACAAAAATTTACTTCTCACAGTTCTGGAGGCTGAAAAATCCAAGATCATGGTACCAGCATATTTGGTGTCTGGTGAGAATTTTCTTCATAGATGGCCATGTTCTCACTGTAACTTCACTTGGTGGAAGATATAGGGAGCTTCCTTGGGTCTCTTTTATAAAGGTACTAATCACAATCATGAGAGCTCCTTTTCAGAATCTAATCACCTTCAAAGCATGTGCCTTTTAATACCATCACCTTCAGGTTAGGTTTCGACATATGAATATTGAAGGGGACACAAACATTTAGCTCATACCAAATATTAAGATCATATTCTATTCTCCTTTATATTTCTAGAATTTTTCATATTGCCTTCTAGTCATTCAGTAAAGTTATGGTATTGATTATCAAGGAAAAGGTTATTGAATGAATGATTCAATGGGTAAGCAAAGACACAGAAGCAGTTTTATTATGAAAATATTTTATTTTTAGAGTTATTTCTTATTGCATCTTAACTTTAAGTATACATTTATGAACTTAATTGTTCCAAGGTTTGGTTTGCAGTCTTTGAATGTAGAGAAGAAATAACATGTTCATCATGATTTTATAAGCATGTAATGTAAAGCAAGTCTGCAGCAAGCTGCTACAGTTTTCTTTTTCTTTTAGGAGCATGGGTTCTGTGTTAAGAAGTACAGGGTGATAGCATTATTACTGGGTGTAGGACATAAAAAAAGACATTAAGATCCATCTTCATAATGCTCATTCTTTACCCTCTTCTGACTGACTTTAAAATTAATTTGATTATAGAACTGTCCTGTAGGGTTAATCAAGAATGATTCTGTCTATTAAAAATGGCAAAGGCATAAATAAATGGAATTAAAATGGCTCCTGCGTAGAAATTGTGCTTGCAGATTTGCAGGATATTGACTCAGTAGTATTACACTACCTCACTCTGTAAGCACAGTTTTTTAGAATAATGATATGGAGTGTGTACCTAGTGTTCTAATTAAAACCCATGGTCATTCATCTACCTAATTGCAACAATGCCCTCCAGGATACTTCTACACGAAATGCACCATTCTTCTTTTGCCTGAGCAAGTGACTTTAAAACCACCTGGCTTCTCTCCAAGACCTGAAGTGAAAAATTTACTGACTGTGATATCGCACTAGAAACAGCATTACAGAAAGAAAAATTGAAGAGGACAGGCAAAGAAGTGAGATTTTCTATCAGGTTTCTGGAGGTATAGCTTATAAGGTTTCAGCATTAGCTGTCATAATTTTCTCCACAAATTAATACAAATCATCTGTTATTAAGTAAAAAGTTTCTAAAATACACTAAAGCCCCTAAGCTTCAAAGCTAAAACAAAGATGAACCTAAAAGAGGCAGACACAGTTATTGGGTATGTTTTGTTATAGATTTCAATCCTGAAGTCTGGGACACTGTATTCAGGAGCAGTGTGGCCCAGTACTCAAGTAACCCAATGATGAATTTACTCCATACCAAAAATATCCAATGCTACTGTGAAATTCCCTGAACAACATTCTCTGGATACTAAGCATGTAAATGCTATTTTCTGTTAGCATATATTGTGTTGTTAGTTTGATTTAGATCATATGTTGGGGTATGTTGAAATAAACACAGATGGAAAGTACTTTTTGATATGAAGAATAGGACATCATCATTATTATAAGAATCAAGAAAGCTGCTGTTTATTTGGTTATTAACTATATATCAGGCACTACCTAAGTGATTTATACAGATTAGCTCATTTGATTCTCAAAACCACCATGTAGCATAGGTGTTATTTTTATCCCAATTTGAACATATAAAACTGAGGCATAGAGAGGTAAATCAACCTGATCAATGTCAGGCATTCAGGGAATGATAGAGCTGTTTAAATACAAGCTATAACAAAGAGTCCTAAAATTTGTATGGAACCACAAAAGACTCTGAATAGGCAAAGCAATCCTGAAAAAGAAAAGCAAAGCTGGAGGCATCACAATTCTGGACATCAGGTTGTTATTACAAAACTGTAATCATCAAAAACAGTATAGTTTTTGGCATAAACACAGAGACAGAGATCCATAAAATAGAATAGAAATCCCAGAAATGGACCCACAGCTGTATGGTCAGCTAATCTTCAACAAAGCACGAAACAATATCCAATGGGTAAAAGACAGTCTTTTCAACAAATGGCACTCGGAAAACTGGACAGCAACATGCACAAGAATGAACCTGGACCACTTTCTTATACCATACACAAAAATAAACTCAAAATGGATTAAAAACCTAAATGCGAGACAGGAAACTATCAAAATTCTACAAGAGAAAACATGCAGCAACCACATTGACCTTGGCTGCAGCAGCTTCTTACTAGATGCATCATCAGAAGCAAGGGGAGCAAAAGCAAAAATGAACTACTGGGGCTTCATTGAGATAAAAGCTTCTGCGCAGGGAAGGAAACAATCAACAAAACTAAAAGGCCACTGACCTAATGGGAGAAGATTGCAAATGACATATCTGATAAAGGGTTAGTATCCAAAATCTATAA
The DNA here is from genome assembly GCF_003009895.1 of Hyaena hyaena. Lineage (NCBI taxonomy): Eukaryota > Metazoa > Chordata > Mammalia > Carnivora > Hyaenidae > Hyaena > Hyaena hyaena. The sequence goes on from NW_024082183.1 coordinate 162,910, forward strand.
AGAACTTATCAAACTTGACACCCAAAAAACAAATAATCCTGTTAAGAAATGGGTGGAAGACATGAATAGACATTTTTCCAAAGAATATCCAGATGGCTAACAGACACATAAAAAGATGCTCATCACTCATCAGCAGAGAAATACAAATCAAAACCATGATGAGATAGCATCTTACACCTGTCAGAAAGGTGAAAATTAATAACTCGGAATCCACCAGATGTTGGTGAGGATTCAAAGAAAGGGGAATCCCCTTACACTGTTGGTGGGAATGCAAACTGGAAAAACCACTGTAGAAAACAATATGGAGGTTCCTCAAAAAGTTAAAAATAGAACCCTACAATCAAGCAATTGTACTACTAGATATTTATCCAAAGGATAAAAAATACAGAATTAAAGAGGTACATGCACCCTGTTGTTCACAGCAGCATTATTAACAATAGCCAAACTATGGAGTGAGCCCAAATGTTCATTGACTGATGAATGGATAATGGGTGTGTGTGTGTGTGTGTGTGTGTGTGTGTGTAATGGAATATTACTCAGTCATCAAAAATTATGAAATCCTGCCATTGCAATGAATGTATACAATAGAGTGTATTATGCTTAGTGAAATATGTCAGAGAAAGACAGATACCATATAATTTCACTCATATGTGGAATCTAGAAAACAAAACAAATGAACATCTGGAAAGGGCAGAAAAGGGAAGGAAAGAGAGAAGCAAACCATAAGAGACTGAAAGATAGAGAACAAACTGAGGGTTGATGGAGGGAGGGAGGTAGGGGATGGCTAAATGGGTGATGGGTATTAAGGAAGGGCACTTGTTATGGTGAGCACTGGGTGTTATAAGTGAATGACAAATCACTAAATCCTACTCCTGGAACTAATATTATACTATATGTTAAGTAACTAGAATTTAAATTAAAAATTGGAAGAAAAATAAAAATAAACACAAGCTTCTAGCTCCACGGTGTAATTTTTTTAACTTTTTATTTTTTGGGGCACCTGGATGGCTCAGTCATTTAAGCATCCAACTTTGGTTCAGATCATGATCTCATGGTTCATGGGTTCCAGCCCAGGGTTGGGTTTTGTGCTGTCAGCTCAGAACCTGGAGCTTGCTTTGGATTGTGTTTCCCTCTCTACCTGTCCCTCCCTTGTTTGTGCACTGTCTCTCTCACAAAAATAAATAAATATATAAAAACTTAAAAATGTTTTTAATGTTTATTTATTTTGAGAGAGTGTGGGGGAAGGGGCAGAGAGAGAGGGGAAGAAAGAGAATCATAAGCATGCTCAGTGCAGAGCCCGATGTGGGGCTTGAACTCAGGAATTACGAGCTCATGACTTGAGCTGAAATCAAGAGTCGGACACTTAACTGACTGAGCAACCCAGGCGCCCCCATAGTCTAAATTAAAAAAAAAAATCGAGTATAGGCCATTTAAATATTTGATTAGATCTATTTGGCAATGAACTCTCTAATCACACTTTCGTTTTTATCTCTCAGAGTATTGATAAGACATTTGGGGGGAGTCTGGGTGGCTCAGTTGGTTAAGCGTCCGTCTTCAGCTCAAGTCATGATTTCATGGTCATGGGTTCTAGCCCCACATCGGGCTCTGTGGTGACAGCCAGCTCAGAGACTGGAGACTGTTTTGAATTCTGTGTCTCCCTCTCTCTCTGACCCTCCCCTGCTCACTCTCTCTCTCTCTCTCTCAGAAATAAAAACATTTAAAAAAAAAAGACAGTTCAAATAAATACATGATATATTCCATTAGGCAATGATGTTATTAATGTGTCTCAATTTAAGCGGTAGTTGTTGAAAACTGGAGCAGCCAGCCCCATACTTACACAATTGTAACTCTGGAATGTTTTAGGACTTGCACAACACTCGCTCAAAAGTTTGCCTCACATCAATCAATCCAAAGACTCCACACCATTTCTGATATCTCCTCCTAAAATCTTCCTTCTAATGATCTCTGAGTTTACTCGATCAGGAGCAAAAACCATGCATTTATTTCTACTGAGATTCCATTTCAGAATTGTCTTTTTGGTATTTTTCCTTGCTCAGGGAAGGCAATAAAACTCACTTTGGTTATATCATAACAGGCCTCGTTATTGAAGGAGGGAACGCTCCACACTTTGAAGATTCAACAAAATTCACCTGAGACTCCTCACGTTGATCTGCTTAAGCACATCTTTCAAGATCATTTGCACCTGTTCTTCTCAAGGTTCCTGATGTAGTGGTGAGTCTCCTGTTCAGTATGAGCTCTGATTTTGTCGAATACAAAACTTTCTAGAACCTGAGTGTATTTACTTACTCACTGCATCTTTGTAATTTTATACAGATGTGTCTTTGTGGTAGGCCGGCTCTGAATGGATCACAGTGATTTTCACCTTCTGGTATTTGTAGAATCTTGTTTCATTGAAAGTGGGGCTGGGCGTGGTGGCTTGTTTCTAAGTAACTGAATATGGCAAAGTGATAGGATGTTGTTTCCAAAGTTTGGTTAAAATAAAATAACTTAATGAGAAAGACTGAGAGAGAGGAGCCTCACTCAGTTCTGAAGGAAGCCAGCTGCCATGTTTTAGCTGCGCTATGAGAGGCCCAGGTGTCAAGGATTTGGTGTGTCTGGCTAACAGTCAGTGAGGAGTTAAAGCCAGCAGTGTCCGAAGTGAGCTTAGCAGTAGGCTGCTTCCTGCTTGAGTTTCACAGTGACTGTGGTCTCAGTAGGCACCTCCGCTCCAACCTTGTGAGAGAACCTGAATCAGAGGCACTAAACTCAGAGGTAGCTGGATTTCTGACCCCCAGAAACTGTAGGATAATGTTTGTTGTTTTGACCTGTTGATTTGTGGCAGGGTGGGGTAACTTGTTACCTATAGATGAATAATACAGACTTTGTACCTGAAAGTGTAGTGTAGCCATATAGAAACCTAACGTGTGGGGGTGGTTTTAGAACCTGGTAGTGAGCTTTGAGGAGAGTGTTAGTGAAGGCTTAAAGTGCCTTGAATACACTTTTAGTGGAAATACAGAGTTTGAAGGTGTCACCAGTGAGGTGTCAGAAGGTAGTGGGGAACATGCTGTTTGAAACTACAGAAAGTTGGGGGGAGTCCGTTATACAGAAATGACACCTCTGTTCCCTGTAGTAGAATGGGAGATTCAAGATATGTCTTATGAACTGTATAATCTGTCTTAGGAGATTTCCAAGCAAAGCATTGAAGTTAGTATCGGGATTTGTTCTGCTGCTTAGAATAAAACCTGAGAGGAGAGATACAATTGAGGGAAAGAATGTTAAAGAGAGCCGGGCCTTGATGTTTTTGGAAATTCTCAACCTCTTTCAGATGGCAAGTGATACCAAAAATAGAAAATGTATTCTCAGCAAAATTTGAATTCCAGGGACTTTGGGAAAATGTGATGTGGAGATAAAATCAAGGATGTGATTCTAAAATATTTTGTTAAGGGCTTGGTCAGATTAAAGGTGATGCCCTGGAGTACTATTCAGGCATGTAAAAGGCCCTCTAGAGAGTTGTAGTATGGGCCTCCCAGGTTCTTTCAATAATAGTTAAAAAAAAAAAAAAAAAACCAACAACTCCTAACTTGAAGAGATTTATGAGTGTGACTTTTGTTGAATAGAGTGAACCCCAGTGAAATCATAGGAGGCTCATATAGTTTTTTGAATGAATTACAGCAACAGAAATAATGCCAGCCTGGATCAAGGAACAGGCAGTACAAATAAAAAAGTAGTTGTGTCTTAAAATTTTATTATAATGCTATCCATTGGGTTGGTGGCACAACAGGGGTAGGAAAAATTATCAGGGCTCTTCTTTTTAGGTAACTTACTTTCTTTATAGGTTTTCAACCTGTATAATAGGATTATTAACCTACACACAGGGATTTCTCAATGAAATCTAACTAGAATACTCTTGTTATGGTAAATGACCCCTACACCTCAGTCAAGTACTATTGTTGAATGGAAATCAAACCTTTTTTCCCTCATTGCAATCTAACTTGTGTCTGCAGTGTAATTATCAGAGACTTTACGAATGTAAGATCCCTGGGTCCTTTTAGGACAATGTCTCATTGAGGCATGTGCTCAGGAACCTGCAGAAGGAAGCCACTATATACTAGTTGGGAGAACTACTCAGAGAAAACACTGATTAACTTTTTATGCACACCATGTAGGTGATGCTTTCAACAATGGGGATTATACCATTAGAAAGGATTATGAGAAACTGATTATGAATCTTTTATTTATTTTAAAATTTTTATTTAAAAAAATTTTTTAAAACCATGAACAATGAGAGAGCAAGCATGCATGAGCAGGGGAGAGGTGAAGACAGAAAATCCTAAGTGCTCCACACCCAGGACAGAGACTGACATGGGCCTCAGTCCCACAACGATGAGGTCACAACTTGAGCAGAAATCAAGTCAGATGCTTAACTGACTGAGCCACTCTGGCACCCTGACTCTAAACTTTTTAAACATGATGATGTCTGAAATGATGACATCAGAGATGATGATGGTGTTAATGAGACTGTTTTGCCAACCTTTTGGCCTCACCAGAAGATGTCCAAAGCTAGTGTGATTGAGAATGGGATACTTCCCTCAGCCTCCCTTATCATTTATGCAATTAGAACCACAGCATATCCTGATCTGGATAACACTTCATATTTCCAGAGAACCTCACCTAGTTGCATAAATCCTTACATTAAGTGAAGCAATTCAAAGACTTACTCTCATTCTTCTATGCTAACCTATGAATTTCTGTTCAATATAAGCAGTACAGATCGTGCCTTCACTTCCTGTAATGAAATGCCGATTCAGAATTGATTTTTGAGATTCTTCCTTGATGAAGTATGTGAATAAAACCCAATTTGCTTATATCATAATAGATGGTTTATTTAAGGACTAGGCCTCCTAGTCCTTGACATTAGAAGTAGCTAAACTTAATTTACTTTGTCATTGTCTAAATTTTGATATTAGAAGTTTCTATGTACCTTTGATTGTCTTTAGCTAGTTTTGTAATTTTTTCCTGGCATTTTTGTTAATCAAGTTTTTAAGGAGTAGGCACATCAAAATTGTGAATAAAACTATATTTAAAAGCTTTAAAATAAAAGCTTAGTTTATTTAAAAATGTAATCTTTAAATCATTGTTAATTCTGTCAGTAGTGCTAGGTAATTATTTGTAACAATTTCCCTCCAGTTTTCCATTTTGATGGGAATAGAAAAGAAAGTCCTTTTAAACAATGAACAATTTTGGATTTTCATAGGATCATAACATATTCCTGGTGGAAGAGCTATTTAAACACATGAAGATGGGTTGCCAAAAGTGACCCATCACAAAAAGAGGAAAGTTAGTTTTTTTAATTACCCTTTTCATAGGTTGTTTAAGTGAGAACTTATTTGAAGGCATTAAGAGTCTACACAATTGGTGAAATTTTCATTTTTTAGATTACCTAATAGAGTCATTCTGCTTTTCTTAAAGTTTAACTTGATTATTTTTGAAGCATTGGTCTTCCATTTTACAAATCTTATTTTCCCTGTACAGTTTCTTCCTTTAAGTGTCCGGCATACCATCAGATCAAAAATCCTTGCCAATTGGGCCTTTTGAAGATACGCTTCCTCAAGTCTCCATTTCAGATTCACTTTTCATCTGGTTTTAGTAACTTTCTGCCTAACTTCCTGATAAGGGGCTATTATGTAGAAATATGGTGGTGTGGGGGGCGGGGAAAGAAGTGGTATGATTAGGTATAAGTGTAAGAGTTTAAGAATCCTTTCACCTAAACACTTGGGCAAGGCAATGAACAAAGAGGAAAAAATAGTAACTGTGAGGAAGTTAAATATATTGTCAAAGTAGGTCATTTTGTATTCTACTTAAAGTTCAAATAGGCCAGAGAACATTTTTATTCTGAATTAATCCTGTCCTATCAAATGCACACCAAACCTCCAGGGAAGCCTGATTATGTAGCTTGAGGGCATGTGCTAAGAGGTCAATTGACTCCTTTCTCAGGTTATGATCATCATTAATGATAATGGACATTCTGTTCTGGGACTAAGGTAAGGGCATACTTTTTTTTTTTTATTGTCCCTTGATGCTATTGAAAATAATAGACATTTCTATGGGAGAATTTAGGAGCATCTCCGGGAATGTGGCTAGAGAAGGTCAGTTGAACAGGACAACAGGAAAAACCATCCCACCAGTCAAAAGTGTTTGGCCAGAATGTGAGTCAGTGAGGATTTGTTTGATAGGTTTGCTACTTTGATATTACTTATTTGTGTGCTTTCAAACTATTCTTTATCCATGGAAGTAAATTTTGTTAATGCACACCTTCATTGTTCATAATCATCTCATAATTTGTTAGCTAGCTAGAAAGGAATATTTGCTAGAAAATGAATAATGCTTTGCAGTGCCTTCTATATTGCAGTGAAAATTAAGGGGCAAGCTGGTGAACACAAACCTTTTGTCCTGCATATGCCTGTTAGGTTCACTGCCTGAGAAGATGTCTTAAGGGTCCAGAGGACCCAAGACTGAGCAGGGTCAGATGATAATTGAACAAATATTTGTGGAATCACTTAGCTGAGGAGAAAAAAAATAAATCTGTAGTTGCACAAAGAACTGAAATTCAAAGGCTGGTTAAACTGAGCCACATTTCAAACTGAAGGGGAGAAGTAAAGGCATACATGGACAGAGATACTCAGGATTAAGAACACATGAGTTTGAGAACATGAAAAAAAGAATGAAGGATGGAACAAGTAAGATCAAGCAGTTGGGGCTCCAGGCATTTAGTAAGTCATTTCTATGTAGTTTACATAGAATTTGGTAAGTGTGTCAGGGCAGGTGGGGGGCAGAAAATAGCAACTGAAATAGGTTAGAAGTGTATTTATCTTTTATATAAAAGTCTGGATGGGTATACAAACGGGTATAGATAGTATAGTAGGGTGTTGAGAAATAGGATTTTCTTATGTCATGTTCTTCCTGGTGATAGGATTATGTCATCTGTGTTTCTGGCAAAAGAACACCTGAAGAAGACACAGCATATACAGCATTTCTTAAGGAAGAGTCTATGAAAAGGAAACATTACTGCTTAACTTTCATTGACCGGAACATAGTCTTAGATGACCATACCTAGGAAAAAAAAAATCGAGAAATTTATTCAAATTCTTTGGAACCATATGCCAAATTAAAATGGGGTAGGAGTGGGGGTCCCTTTACTAAGAATAAAGGGAAAATTGATAGTATAAAACCACTGTGGTAGAGAATGGACCCTTCCCTAAAATCTCTAATATCTCCTTTTAGGGCTCCAAGCACATGAGTTAATAGATTTAGTCTGTTCTATACGTTTCGTAAGTTCTTTCTCCTATTATTTGTCATCATGCTACAATCTGGATAATTTCTTTACATATTAAAGCTCCTTAATTCTATCTCTAGCAATGTCTAATCTGTTTAACAAACTTAGCCATTTTTTAATTTCCACAGTTACATTTCTTTTGTAGAACTTGATTTAAAAATTCTGCATATACTTGTTTGTTCTGTTATGTTCTGCTGCATGTTCATTATTGTTTCCTTACTGCTTAAAGTGTTGATAGCTACTTGGTCTAGACTCCCTATTTGATATTTCCAATACATAGTCCGTGGAGGTCAAAGGACTGTTTTGTTTATTTTTCTCCTTATTTTTATTATTTTTAAAATTCATACTGGCTTTCTCATGTGTTTTAGTCTGTAAATATGAGCTTATTGTCTTATTCTAACTGATTGCCTTCTGACATTTCAATATTAGGAAATGTTTGCTTGTATAGTTACTGTCAAACTATAATATGCTTAACAATGACTCAAACGTTTTTTTTTCCTTTTAAGAGAGGATGTTAAGACTTATTCCTCTTAGACCAGTGATAACACAAAATCTGTATGCTATACAATGCACAGTGTCTTGCTGCAGGAAGGTCCTTACAGCACCCAGTTACAGTGCCAGAAAAAAGTGTTTGATTTACTTCTTAAAAGTCTTAGAAGTTTGTAATAGAACAGTTCCTACTTGGTATTAAAAATGGAGATAATCGAGTTAGAAGAGCCTTGATAGATTTTTTTCATGATTAACTGTTATTCTCTGAAATGGACAAATCATGCAGTGCTGTTATGAGACAGAATGGTGCTTGATCTTTTTGTCTGCTGGTTATGATCTTTGAACTGAGACATTTCCTTGGACCTTTGCTTCTTTTATCAACTTTATGTTGAAGCGCTCTCTCTCTCTCTTTTTAATGTTTGTTTATTTTGAGAGAGAGAGTATGAGTGGGGAAGGGGCAGAGAGGGAGAGAATCCCAAGCAGGTTCTGCACTGTCAGCGAGGAGTTCTACCTGAGGTTCGATCTTATGAACTGCGAGGTCGTAAGGTCATGATGTGAGCTGAAATCAAGAGTCAGACCCTTAACCAACTAAGCCATCTAGGTGTCCCTATGTGATCTTAATCCAGTGACAAACTTGCTTTACCATAAATTTTGTCCAACAATTTTTCTCCATTTCTTAGAACTCTTACTAGTGGCATGTAATTCACCTAGACAGGCTGGATTGTGTTTCTAATGAAATGTGATCAGACCACAGTGTAGAGATAATTTTATATATATATCAGTACCTCTGATCCCCAAATTTTTACATATGATGGCTTTAAACAATTTGTTAACTGATAACACTTGCCACTAGCTTGGGACAAAGCATTGTCATTCTCACTTCCAGAATGGGTAAGCTAAGGTGTATGCAATTCTAATGGGTATTTCACCAACGATTTGAAGGAATATTCCATATATAAGAGCTTGTTTCAGCAGCTAACCAACAGATCTTAAATGCATGCCAGGTGTGATACCCTCTGCTCTCCAATACACCCAGTCATTAAAACGTTGCTGAGAGTACATTTCTCTCTACTAGGATTTTCCTAAGGGTTCTATCCAGGTGCATGAAATAGTTTGGAGGACCACACATGCTTTTGCATTAAAATTAGATTCTTATTTGCATATCATTTACATACACCTACACAGGCTGTGCCATCTATTCTTAGGCAGCTTTTAGCAAAACATTATTTATTGCTACCATTAAGGTCGACACTTCTTGATCTTTTTTTCTCCTTTACTTTCCTCCTTACCCAATCTTTGACCTCAGCGTTCGACATCAAAGAAATACACAGAGATAATAATGATAGAGACTACAGAGCTTTCTGCTGGATTATGGTATGAAGAACACAACTTTTCCAAGAAACTTTTACATATAGATGAAAATTATATATTTTGGAGTTGAGAGGTAGAGAAATTCCTTTTTGAAGGAGAAAGAGATGAAAGAGTATTTTAACCATATGAATTTAAAATACTTGATAGAGTGAATCATTTATTTAATGAGTATATTTTGAATACTATAATAATCAAGGGCTTTACTAGGTATTGGGCATTCAGCAGTGAATAAAACATATTTTTAAAAAAACACCCAAAACACCAAACTTGTTCTCATTGAGTTTGCATTTTAGTTGTTGAGAAGTGGATTGGGAGAGGGCAAATAAGCCAATAAATGTGTAATAGAGTGTTTAAAATAGTGATCATTTTCAGAGATGAAAGAAAGAGCAGGGAGATAGGGAATCCAGGATGTGGGGATAGGGAGATTACAACTTCACAGAAGGTAATCCAAGCAGATAACTTTGAGAAGTTTTCATTTCAATAAAGGCATAAAGAAGATAAGACATGCTGACATCTAAGAGAACATTAGCATCCTTGGGAATTACATGAAAAACTGATTAAAATGCAAATTCTTGGGCTTATCACTCAAAGATTGGATCTAGGAGGTCCCAGGACTCCAGTTATCTAAATTGCATTAAGTACCCCAAGAGATTCCAATACAACAAAAACTGAGAAGGTACAGGTCTTTCCCATATACCTCCTGTCTGTATATGCATACAGCCTCCCCCATATCAACATCTGTGCCAGAGTAATAGGCTTGTTAGAATTGCTGAACATACATAGTTGACGGTTCACTCTGGATGTTGTACATGCTATGGTTTTGGACAAATTCATGTTTTTAGGTTAAGATAAAATGGGCATATGTTTTCATAAGTGTAAGCTGTACAATGTGTAAGCTGTACAGAGGGGAACCTCATGGGTGACAACAGAAAGCACCTGCTTTCTCAAAATGGCTCTCCTTCATCTTGGTCTGCATCAGGGTTTCACAATCTCTTACCTGGATCCTGAAATGCATAAAAGCATGGTTTTTCATGCATGAATAACACATCACTGTGATTATGCAGGGAATATAAATGAGGGGCATCATCTTCATCCATCTTTCTGACCTAGACAAATCTATTGCACACATATCTACCACTATGGTACTACTTTCACTGCTGTTAAAATCCTCTGAGCTCTGCCTATTCATCCATCTCTACCTCCTAACCCCTGGCAACTACTCATCTTTTAATTGTCTCCATAGTTTTACCTTTAGTGGAATGTCCTATAGAATCATAGAAGAGATAATCTTTTCAGATTGGCTTCTTTCACTTAGTAATAAGCATTTTAGGTTCCTCCATGTTTTTTCATGGCTTAATAACTCATTTCTTTTTAGTGGTGAATAATACTTACTTAGGATGTGCCACAGTTAACTTATCCATTAGTCAACTTGAGGACTTTTTGGTGGCTTCCAAATTTTGGCAGTTAAGAATAAATTTGCTGTAAACAACTGTTTGGTCGTAAGTTAACATTTTTGAGTAAATGCCAATGAGAATAATTTCTGGACCGTATGGTAAAAGGGTGTTGACTTTCATAAAAAAAAATAATAAACAGCCTATTTGTTTTCCAAAATGGCTGCATCATTTTGCATTCTCACCAATAATGAATGAGAGATTCTCTGTGTCCACATTCTCACCAGCATTTGGTATTATTGGTGTTCTGGACTTTTATCTTTTTAACGGATGTGTACTGATACCATCCTGTTTTAATTTGCACTTTTCTGATACACGATGTGAAGCATCTTTTTGTACACTTATTTGCCAGCTGTATATTATCTGTGGCTGAGGTGGTTGTTAAGGTCTTTGACCCATGTTTAAATTGGGTTGTTCCTTTTCTTACTGTTGAGTTTAAAGGGTTCTTTTGTTTGTTTATTTTGAGAGAGAGAGAGAAAGTGAGTGTGTGAGCAGGGGCGGAGTAGAGAGAGAGGGAGGAAGAGAACTCCAAGCAAGCTCTGTGCCAACAGCACAGGGGCTTAAAGTCCCCATGAGATCATGACTTCAGCTAAAATAGAGGTGGACATAGGGGACTGAGCCATCCAGGCACCCCTAAAGTGCTTTAAACTTTTAACAGTTCCTTGATATTTGTCTTCTGCAAACATTATTCCACTCTGTGCCTTGTCTTAAACTCCTCACATTGTCTTTAAGAGAGCCCAGAGTTTTTAGTTTGAAGTCCAGCTTATCAGTTAATTATGCTTTTTATGGATTATGACTTTGGTGTATATCTAAAATGTTATTGTCCTACCCAAGGCCATCTAGATTCTCTCCTTTATCTTCTAGGAGTTTTACATTTTGGCATTTTACATTTAGGTCTCTGACTTATGTTGAGTTGATGTTAGTGACATGTGTAAGACCTATGTTGACATTTGATTTTTTTTTCTTTTTGCATGTAAATGTCCACTTGTTCAAACGCTATTTGTTGAAAGACCATCTTTGTTCCACTGTGTTGCTTTTTCTTCTTTATCAATGATGAGTTCACTATGTGGGTCTATTTCTGACCTCTTGATTGTGTTGCATTCATATATTTGTCCAGTGTCATACTGTTTTGATTACTATAGTTGTATAGTAATTCTTGAAGTAGGGTGGCATCAGTCCTCCACCTTTGTTTTTTCTCATTCAATATTAAATTGACTATCCTTGTTTTTTTGGCCTCTTCATATGCACTTGTCAGTATCCACAGAATAATTTGCTGTGGTTTTCATTGGGATTACATTGAATATGTTATCACGTTGGAACAACAAATAGACTAACAGTATTGAGTCTATGTATCCATGAATATCAAATATCCATTTATTTCTTCTTTGATACTGTTCACTTCACACATATTTCATAAATAAAATTTCACCTAAATATTTTGGGAGCAATAATAATTCTTGTTTTTTTGCTGATACACAAGAAAATGACTTCTGTGTATTAACCATGTATAATGAAACCTTGCTATAATTGATTATTGGTTGCAGATGTTTAATTCTTCCATCTTGTTTACATCAACAATCATTTAATCTATAAATACTGACAGCTTTATTCCTTCTCAAAATATGTATATTTTCACTTTCTTGTCTTACTGCATTAGCTAGCACTTTGAGTACAATATTGAAAAGGGATAGTAAGAGGGAACATCCTTGCCTTGTTTCTGATTATTGTGGTAATGATCTGGTTTTTCACCACTTGGTATGATACTAGCTGTAGGGTTGTTTGGTTTGGTTTGGTTCTTTGTGGATGGATCTCATCAAGTTGAGGAATTTACCTTCTGTTCCTAGTTTTTTGAGCATTTTTACCATGAGTAGGTGTTGGATTCTGTTAAATGATTTTTCTGTATCTATAATACACAATTTTTCTACTTGAGGTTAATGGAACAGATTACATTGATTGTTGTTGTAGTATGTTCAAGCAACCTTCTATACCCAGGATAAATACCATGTGGTAATGATGTAGAATTGTTCTTACACATTGTTGAGTTCTATTTGGTAACATTTTTCTGAGGTTTTTTTCTATACATATTCATTATGGATATTGGTCTGTTTTTCTTAGAATGTCTTTGACTGCCTTTTGAATTAGAGTAATGTTGGCCTTTAGAATGAGTTTGGAAGGATTCATTCTGCTTCTATCTTCTGAAAGAATTGGGAAAATTTTTTTTCCTTTAAAAGATGAGTAGAAGTCAAGTGTTCAGGTGAATTCCTCTGTACCTCGTGTTGACTGTATTGGAAGGTTATTGATTACTGATTTTATTTCTTTATAAGATAAAGGATATTCAGATCTGAAAATTATTTTTGTAGGAGTTTTAACAGGTTGTGTCTTGAAGGAATTGATCCATACCATCTAAGTTACCAAATTTTGTGGGCTGAGTCAATATTATTACTTTATTATGCTTTTAATGCTCATGGTATTAGCAGTAACATACTCTTTTTGATTTCTAATGGTAGCTTTTCTCTCTTTTATCTTACTCTGACTAGAGGCTTATCAATTTATTATTTTCAAAGAACTATTCTTTGGTATTCACTGATATTCTTTATTGGTTTGATTACAAATAATTTCTGCACTTTTAAAATTTTTTCTGCTTATGCTGGATTTTATTTGCTCTTTGTCTAGTTTTCTGAGATAAAAGCTTAGATGATTTTTTAAAAGCTCCTTCTTCATTTCTAGTTAATAGATTCAGTGTTCTAAATTTCTTTCTAAACATTGGTTTTCCTGCATCCTACAAATTTTATAAGGTGTATTTTTATATTCATTTTGTTGAAAATATTTAAATATTTCCCTCGCGATTTTTTTCTTTAGTCCATGTGTAATTAGAATTGTATTACTTAATCTCCAGGTAATTTTGACCTATCTTTCTGTTACTGGTTTTGTTTTAGTCTAATTCTACTGTGATTTGAGAGCATTCATTGTATGAAATTTCTTCTTTGACATTTGTTGTGTTTTATGACCTACAATAAGGGCTATCAGGATAACTGTTACATGTGACTTTGAGAAGAAAATACATTATGCTGTTGAATCAAGTATTCTATAGGTAACAATTATATCCAGTTGACTGATGGTGACTGTTGAATTCCACATTATTCTTAGTGATTTTCTGCCTTGTGGATTTGTCTATATTTGACAGAAGCATGTTGAGGGCTCCAATAGTAGATTGATCCATTTCTCTTTGTTCTATCAGTTTTTGTCTCCCATATTTTTATATATAAGATGCACACATTAAAGATTATTATGTTTTCTTGGAGAATTTATCCCTTTATAATGTCCTTATTCTTGATGACTTTCTTTGCTCTTAGTTGGCGCTATCTGAAATTAATAAAGCCACTTGTACTATCTTTAGATTCAGTTTAGCATTGCACATCTTTCTCCATCCTTTACTTTTAATGTAAATGTGTCCTTATATTTAAAATGGGTGTCTTACAGACAATATATAATTGGATCTTGTTTTTTTGATCCATTTTGACAGTCTCTCTTAGTTGATACATATCAACTATTAATTTAAACTGATCGTTAATATTATTGAATTATGATTCCCCTTATTTGTTACCATTTTCTGTTTGTTTCCTTTATTCTTTATTCTTATTTTTGTTTTCCACACTTAATGCATTTTGTGGTTTTAGTTTTTGATTAAAAATTTATTTCAGTATAATTAACATGCAGTATTACATTAGTTATAGGTGTACAATATAATACAACAATTCTACATATTTCTGAATGTGCACTGAGACCTACTATTAATCCTCTTAATTTATACCAATCCCACCACCTGTTTCTTCTCTGGTAACCAACAGCTTTTCTCTGTATTTAAGAGTCTTTTTTAAATCTCTTTTTCCTTTGTTGATTTGTTTCTTAAACTCCATATATGAGTTAAATCGTATGGTATTTCTTTGTCTGATTGACTTACTTCACTTAGTATTCTACTCTTTAGGTCCATACATGTTTCTAAATAGCAAGATTTTATTCTTTTTTTATAGCTGAGTAGTATTCGTGTGTGTGTGTGTGTGTGTGTGGTCTTAAACCATTCATCTACAAATGGACACTGGGGTTACTTCAACACCTTGGGTATTGTAAATAATGCTGGAAAAGCATAAGGGTGCATATATCTTTTTGAAATAGTGTTTTTGTTTTCTATGGATAAATATCCAATAGTGGAATTACTGTACTATATTGTAATTCTTAATTTTTTGAGCAAACTTTATGCTGTTTGCCACAGTGGGTGCACCATTTACATTTCCATTTACATTCATTTTCATTTGTTTCCATATATTTTTAAATTTCTTCTCTAGTTGCCTGATTGGCTCATTCATTCTTTAGTAGGGTGTTCCTTAACCTCCATGTTTTTGGAGTTTTCCAGACTTCTTCCTGTGATTGATTTCAAGTTTCAAAGCATTATGATCTGAAAGTGTGCATGGTATGATCTCAATTCTTTTATATTTATTGAGGGCTGCTTCATGTCCCAGTCTGTGATCTATCTTGGAGAATGTGCCATGCGCACTTGAGAAGAAAGTGAATTCCTTGGCCTCAGGATGCAGAGTTCTAAATACATCTGTCAGATCCATCTGGTCCATTGTGTCATTCAAGTCCGTTGTTTCTTTAGTGATCTTCTGTCTGGTTGATCTATCCATTGCTGTAAGTGGAGTACTAAAGTCCCCTGCTATTAGCACATTCTTATCTATGAGGTTGTTTCTGTTTGTTTAATTGTTTTAAATATTTAGGTGCTCCCATATTCGGTGCGTAGACATTTATAATTGTTAGTTCTTTGTGATGGATGGGTCCTGTAATTATTATATAATGCCCTTCTTCATCCCTTGTTATTGTCTTTAATTTAAAGCCCAGTTTGTCTGATATAAGTATAGCTACTCCCGCTTTCTTTTGACTTCCCATAGCAAGACCGATATTTCTCCATCCCCTTACTTTTAATCTGAAGGTATCTCCCAATCTAAAATGCATTTCTTGTAGACAGCAAATATATGGAATTTGTTGTTTTATCCATTCTGCTACCCTATGTCTTTTGACTGGAGCATTCAGCCCATTTACATTTAGTGTTATTATTGAAATATGTGGGTTTAGAGTCTTTGTGTCCTTTGTGGGGTTCATGCTTGTGGTAGTGTCTCTGGTGTCTTTCGTTTCTTGTATTACTTCCCTCAGAGAGTCCCCCTCAGGATTTCTTGTAGGGCTGGCTCAGTGGTGACAAATTCTTCCAATTTTTATTTTTTTGGGAAGACTTTTATCCCTCCTTCTATTTTGAATGACAGGCTTGCTGGATAGAGGATTCTTGGCTGCATATTTTTACTGTTCATCACATTGAAGATCTCCTGCCATTCCTTTCTGGCCTGCCAAGTTTCAGTAGATAGGTCTGTCACCACTCTGATAGGTTTCCCTTTGTATGTTAGGGCCCTTTTCTCCCTAGCTGCTTTCAAAATTCTCTCCTTGTCCTTATATTTTGCCATTTTTACTATGATATGTCATGCAGAAGATTGATTCAAATCACGTCTGAGGGGAGTTCTCTGTGCCTCTTGTATTTCAACGTTTACTTCCTTCCGCAGGTTGGGGAAGTTCTCTGCTCTAATTTGTCCAGGACTCCTTCAGCACCTTTCCCCTCTCTCTTCCTCTTCTGGGATTCCTATGATATGGATATTGTTGTGTATGACTGCATCCCTGAGCTCTCGAATTCTTTTCTGTTCCTGGATCAGTTTGTCTCTTTTTTTTTTTTTTTTTTGGTCAGCTTCTTGTTTTTCTCAAATGGTGTCTTCTAAGTCACTTATTCTCTTTTCTGCCTCTTCTATCCGTGCATTGGGCACCTCCAGTTTATTATGTATTTCATTTATCGCATTTTTAAATTCATCATGCCTACTCTTGTTCTCCATGTTGTTTGTAGCCATAGTTTCTTTGATGTCCTCTATGCTTTTTGCAACCCCAGTGATTAATTTTATGATTATTGTTCTAAAATCTTGTTCAGTTATGCTGCTTATATCTGTTTTGAGCAGTTCTTTAGCTGTCAGTTCTTCTTTGAATTTCTTTGGAGGAGAGCTCTTTCATTTCGTCATTTTGGTTAGCTTTCTGTCTCTTGTTAGTTTTAAAGACTTGTTATGCTCTCTGTACCTATGAGTGCTGCTGTACCCAAGAAGACTCTTTGACTGTCCAGGGCCTATCCTTTTAGAAAGTGTTTTTTGAATGGTATCTCTTGGTCTCTCTTGTTGAGACCTTGGTTATTATATTTTCCTACTCGTAGTGGTATTTGGGACTCTCCACCATGTGTACTTTGGCTTGTTTCTTGAGGTAGCCCTGGAGAAGAAAACATACAGACAAACACACAGGGAACAGAGGGACACAAATGCACAGACAAATCCAACAGTCACGCTAACCGAGAGGGGAAAACTAAAAAGTAATGAGAAAAGATGGAGGAGGGAAGGCGAATGATAGAAAATAAAAGTCAAAAAAAAAGAAAAGAAAAGGAAGAAAGAAGAAAACCGATAGACAAAGAACGGTTTAAAGCATATAACCAGATTTCCCAGCTACAATTAGATAGCCGGGTGTATGCAGTGCTGGTTGAAGAGCAAAGAGAGAGAGATGATAGGGCAGGGGTGAGGCAAAATTGGAAATAGGATGAACAGGCAGAAGGGATAAGAAGCTTTTTTCAAAGAGCTAAAGGGTGGAATATGCTTGGAGAGATAAGAGAAAGATGGTGTTATCCAGAGAAACTATCTAGTCTGATTACTCCTGAGAGGCTTAGTTATACCCCCATTAACAGTCCCGCTGGTCGCTGCTTCCCTGTTGCGGGGGTTTGAGTGGTAGGTGGGGGAAGTGCCGCAGCCTCAGATCCGCTGGGGTCAAGCAGCAGTACAAACCAAGTGCGTTTGGGGAACGTAGCAACTTCAGGTCCGCAGAGTCTGCGTCGCCGCAACTGCTTCACTGGCCGCAGCTGCTTCAGCAGGCAACTTTTCGGTCACGTAGCCGCTGTTTCACCGGGCGCTGGCACCACTTCACCGGGTCACCGCCACCGCCGCTTCAGCAGATGTCATGGGCGCCAGTGCCTTTTCACCCGGTGCCGGGACGGCCTCTGCAGGCATTGCTGTGGGTTCACCGGGTGCCGCCACCATGGATGGTACCGGGTGCACGGCAGTTCAGTTTTTCCTGGCGCCTTCTGGGACCAGGGCACCTTGTTTAAAGTCAGCACCCCAGCCAGAGCTAAAAATCACTGTCTTTCCAAGCTGAGGTTTTTTCTCTTTTCCAGGAACGGTTCTATGAGCATTCTCAGCTTTTCTTTCTTTTCCCCTGGACTTGCTGCAGCTCGCCACCACTTGCTGGTTTATCACTCACCGCAGCTGCATGTAAGCTGGGTTCCCTCCCCTCCCTCCGTATCTCTGGGTCCCATCCTGCTTTTATCTTCCCCAGTTTGCACTCACGCACTTATGAGGTTTCCTTCCCAGTGTACTCTGTCTCTTTCTCTTCCCAAACTCCTGTGGCTCAGTGTCCTACGACTTCAGGCCTTCTCTGTTTGAGAGATGAGTGCAGGCGAAATGTATGGAGCTCCCTACTTCTCCGCCATCTTGCCTCCCTATCCTCAATTACTTTCATCAGTGTTTTGTAGCTTTCAGAGTACAGATCTTTTACTGCCTTGGTTAAGTTTATTCCTAGATCTATTTAATTATTTTTGGTGCAATTGTAAATGGGGTTGTTTTCCTAATTTCCTTCCTCCTTTCACAACTTGATTATTAGTATATAGAAATGGAATGGGTTTGTGTATGCTACTTTTGTATCCTCTGACTTTATTCATTTATCAGTTCTAGTAGGTTTTTTGGTGTCTTCTTTAGGGCTTTGTATATACAGTATCCTGTCATCTGCAAAATATGAGAGTTTTACTTCTTTCTTACTAATTTGGATGATTTTGTTCCGTTTTCTTGATTGATTGCTATGACTGGGACTTCCAGTCTTATATTGAATAAAAATGACGAAAGCAGACCTCCTTGTCTTATTTCTGATCTTAGGGGAAAAGCTCTCAGTTTTTCTCAATTAAGTATGAAGTTAGCTGTGAGGTTTTTATAGATGGCCTTTATTATGTTGAGGAATGTTGGCTCTACACCAACTTTTTTTGAGAGCTTTTTTTTTTTATCATGAATGGATATTGTAATTTGTCAAGTGCTTTTTTCTGCACCTATTGAAAAGATCATAGGATTTTTATCCTTGCATTCTTGATGTATTGTATCATGTTGGTTGATTTACAAATACTGAACCACCCTTGCATCCTAGGAATAAATCCCACTTCATTGAGGTGAATTTTGAAAAATATATTGTTGGATTGAGTTTGCAAATATTTTGAATATTTTTGCATCTCTGTTTATCTGAAATAATGGCCTCCAGTTCTCTTACATCTGTTTTCAGTTTGAAGCTATTGCTGGCCTCAGACTATGATTTGGAAGTTTTCCTTCCTCTACCATTTTTTGGTGTAGATTGAGAAGAATAATCAGATTAAATTTCTTTAAATGTTGAATAGAAGGCAATTGTGAAGCCAACTGTTCTAGACTTTGGCTCCTTGAGAGTTTTTTGATAACTAGCAAAGAAACTGAATCAATAATTGATAATGTTCAAATTTTCTATTTTTTCCTGATTCCGTTTAGGTAGGTTATAGGTTTCTAGGAATTTATCAGTTTCTTTTAGATTGTCCAATTTGTTGTTGGTATATAGTTTTTCATGATAATCTTTTATAACCCTTTGCATTTCTGTGGTATTGGTTTCTGTTTATCCTCCATTTATGTTTTATTTGGGTCTGTTTTCTCTCTTTTGGATTTGGCTAAAGGTTTCTTAATTTTTTTCTTTTTATCTGGATGTCGTCTTTGGAAAAGTGTCTATTTGTGTCACCTTCCCATTTCTTAACTGGATTGTTTGGTCAGTTCCTTATAGATTTTGAATACTAACCCTTTATCCGATATGTTATTTGCAAATATCATTTCCCATGCAATCGGAATGATACTGCAAATATCATTGCTAAAATTTGTCCTCTTATGACAGTTTGTGTTTGCATTCTCAAGATTTGTGGATCATTGTTTTCGTTTTCATTTTTCTCCATGCATTTTTTCATTTCTTCAGTGTTTTGGTTGACCCATTCATTGTTTAGTCACATGTAATTTAGCCTCCATGTATTTGTTCTTGCCCAATTTTTTTCTTGTGATTTATAGTTTGGTAACTTAGTGGTTGGGAAAATGCATGATATGATTTTAATCTTTTTGAATTGAGATGTTTTGTGGCCTAAGGTGTGATCTATTCTAGAGAATGTTCTGTGTGTACTTGAAAAGAACATGAATTCTCCTGGGTTTAGATGGAATATTCTAAATGTATTTGTTTGGTCCATCTGGTTCAGTATGTCATTCAAAGCTACTGTTTTTTGGTGATTTTCTGTGTGGATGTTCTATCTATTGATAAAAATGATATGTTAACATTCCTACTGTTACTGAATTACCATCAATTTCTTCCTTTATGTGTATTAATAGTTGATTTATGTGTTTGTGTGCTTTTATATTGGGTACGCAAATATTTACAGTTGTTATATCCTCTTGTTTTATATTGTTTAAATACTGTTTATTATTATGTAGTGTCCTCCTTTGCTTCATAGTCTCCTTTATAAAGTCTATTTTGTCTGACATAAATATTGCTACTCTAGCTTTCTTTTCCTTCCATTTACATGGTAATGGTATTTTCTTCCCTTCACTTTGAAACTGCATGTGTATTCAGGTTTTAAGTGAGGCTCTTGTAGGCAACATGTAGATGGGTTTTGGTTTTTATCCACTGTATATATTTTGGAGCATTTAGTCCACTCACTTCAAAAGTAATTATTGATAAGAATGTACTGATACCCATTTTGTTACTCGTCGGGCAGTTGTTTTCATAATTTTCTGTTCCTTTAACTTGTTCTCTTCCCATGTGCTTTGATGGCTTTTTAAAAATTTTATTAAAAACTTTAAGTTTATTTTTTTTATTTTGAGAGAGAGCAAGCAGGAGCCAGGGAGGGACAGAAAAGGAGAGAATCCCAAGCAGGCTGTGAGCTGACAGCAAACAAGCCGACGTGGAGCTTGAACCCATGGATTGTGAGTTCTGACCTGAACTGAAACCACGAGTCAGATACTGAACCGACTGAACCATATGGGCATCCCAGTTTGATGACTTTCTTTAGTGATGTACTTTAATTCCTTTCTCTTTATTCTTGGTATGTTTATTACAGAGTTTTGTGTGGTTCAGACCTAGAGGTTCATCTATAGCACCTTATGCATATAGTAGTCTATATTATGTTGATGCTTTATTGAGTTTGAATACATGCTAAAAGAACAATCCCCCTACCACATTTATTTACATGACCTCCTATTTTATTTTGTAAATCCCAAGACTGATTTTCATAGATACGATTTATTTTACTGCTTTTGTGCTTTAATTTCTGTACTGGTTTTAGAAGTGATTAGTCTACTATTTCTATTTTTGCATTTACCTTTGAAATGTTTCCCCCCCCCCCTAATTTTTTTACTTCTGATTATGACTTTTACACTAAGGAATTCCTTTTAACCTTTTTTTTTTAATTTTTGTCAGGCTTGTTTAATGGTGATGAACTCATTTAACTTTTAACTGAGAAACTCTTTAACTTCTTTTCTGAGTTAAGATCTTGCTGGATAGCAAAGGTCCTACCACAAATATTCTTGATTGGAGATTTTATCATTTCAGCATTTTGAATATATTCTGCCACTTACTTGTGGTCTGCAAAATATCTACTGAAAAATCAGTTGATGAGGGCTTGCCTTGTGTGTAACTGCTTTCTTTTTTCTTGCTGCTTTTAAAATTATCTATCACTACTTGTTGCCACTGTATTTATTCTTTATCTTGGTGGACATCCTTAGGTTTATTTTGTTGGCAGCTCTCTGTGATTCTTAAATGTAGATACCTCTTGCCTTCCCAAGATTAGGGCAGTTTGCAGTGATTATTTCTTCAAATGTATTTTCTTCCCCCTTCTTGCTCTTCTTCTAGGATCCTTATAATGAAAATGTTACTAGGCTTGATGATACAGCTGAGTTCCCTTACCCTATTCTCATTTATTATTAATGAATTCATTTACTTATTTTGCTTTTCAGTTTGCTTTCTGTTACTCTTTCAGCTTGATGATTCATTTTTCTTCATGTCTGCTTCATTCTTCATGTCTGCTACTGACTCTCTCTAGTATGTTTTTAATTTCAGTTACTGAGTTCTTCTTCTGAATGGTTTTTATTTTATTTAATATTTTTCTATCTTTGTTGAAGGTCAATGAGATTTTCCATTCTTTTCTCAAGTCCTGTGAGTATCTTTGTTGCTTTGAGTTTATCAGACATATTGCTAATCTCCATTTCATTCAGGTCTTCTCCTTTGATATTTGTCCTTTTACTTGAAACATACTTCTGTCTCTTCATTTTGTCTAACTCTCTGTGTCTGTCTTTATTAGGAAATTTGGCTAGATCTCCTTACCTTAAAAGTAGTAATGTTATAAAGAGGGGGTCCTGTGGTGCCCTGTAGCACAATATACCCTGTTCACGAGAACTGGGTGCAGCAGGGTTATTTCCTGTGTGGTTTATATGTGTCCTGCTGTGGTGGCTGACCTATGTTTGCCTTTAGTTCACTCAATTGCAATGGCCCACTTTGTGAGCTCACTGAGCAGGGCCTGCTTTTCTGTGCTTTTAAGGAGTCCATCTGGAGCCCAGTGGTCTTGTAACTCGGTGGTGTAAGCAGACCAGATGCCTCCCCTCAGCCCTTCTTCTGGGGCTGTAGTGATATCCAACTGCAGGGCACTCTCCCTGGGTTATTCCCTGAAAGGTTTTCACTGGTGGGCAGGTCCTGTGGTCAAACCAGATGCCTGCTCCAGTCCATCTTCCGGGGTTGCCATTGGATTGGTGTATGTGTTTATCTTCTCCTCTCCCTAGGGAAGGAGTTACTTTGGAGTGCAACTGTTGCCTGTCAGGTCCCCTTGCAAGGTGTGTCTCAGCCTGAGCTGCTTTGAAGGGATACCTGCTCAAGTGGGGCTGCTTGGATAGGTGTTTCCACAAGAGAGTGCAAGGATAGGGATGCTCATGCATTATTGCTTTGGAAATGTTGCTGCTTTTCTTTTTTTCGGATAGTTGCCATTATGCCTATGTCACATCATTTATAGTTGCTCCATAGTTGTGGAAATTCTGTACTTTCAAAATTTTTTAGGTGTTTTACTCTTGGCTTTTCCAGTTCTGGAAGTTTCTATCATGTTCCAAGTTCAGTGACCTTTTTTCTCCTTTTTTTTTTTTTTAACCTCAGCCATGTTCAGTCTAATAAGGAGTCCGTCAAAGGAATTCTTTATTTCTGTTTTAGTGTTTTTAATTGTTATATTTTCTTTTTTATTATTTCTTAGAATATCCGTCTCTCGTATGTTGAACATCTGTTCTTACATGTTGTGTACTTGCTCCATTGAAATACTCAGCATATTAATCATTTAAAAATCCTGAGTTGGTAATCCCAATATTCCTTAGGTTAGATGGTGGAGGGACAGGAAAGTATCCTCAAAACTGAGAAAGCATTTTGATACCAGAAAAAGAAGCAAGCAACTCCATAGAGTTAACAGAGATGTGTATTCAGGATAACATACTGATGGGGGGTGGGAATTGGGCTGCTGATCATCTGGGTGCTGCATAGCTGCAAACTTCTCCACCAAGTTTGGTAGTTTTTATAGAGTGAGGGCATCATCATAGTGGTGGGGTCAAAGGGTTTATCATTTAACAGACTTTTGGTGTCATCATGCACCATGGTGAGGGAGGGGGAGAAACTGTGTATTATCTCTACTCTTATCTAAACACCTTTAGGAGAGATCAAAAGAAGGCTTTCTGCATTCTGGTCAGAGCATGCATTAACATCCAAGGGGCCCAGAACACATGGCCTAGAGAAAGGCCCTTGCATAAACATGAACAAGACAAAGAGCCAAAGACGAAGTTCATGTTGTCACACTCCTACACCTGCCATTATGGGACTGCAGTTCTGATGCTTTTTCAGTCTCTTCAAACTGAGTTTTCTGCATTTTAGTCTACTTTGTAAGTTTTTGTTAAGGTGGGCAAGATGGACTGGGAAAAAGGAACTGACTGAAATGAGCTTTTAGTCATATAGAGGTTAAGAAGTGGGGAAAAGAGGAGTGTTTTATGGCCTCAGTTTTTTGGTGAGCCTATACCACTGAACTCGGAATTTCATCAGTGCTTCTCCATTCTCCCTCTTAGGTGGAACAGAATGGTTAAGTGGGGCTGGAATTGAGTATTGTCCTTAGGCCATGTAGTGGAAGCTCTGAATAAATGCCAGCAGGTTAGGCTCTGGTTCACAATTATCCCCTGACAGCAAGCCTCATGGAGAATATCATGTTCTGGTGTATTTCAAAATGGTTAGTTTCTCTCTCTCTCTCTCTCTCTCTCTCTCTCTCTCTCTCTCTCTCTCTCTCCTGAAAGTAGGAGGGTCTTTTTTCTCCATTGTCCACTATGAGAACCTGATAAAGCTGCTGGAAGTAAAACAAAGTGTGGACCCTTCATACCCACCACTAGTTGCCCCTGGAGCTTTTAATTATCAGACTTCTCCATAGTAAGCTTCTAGAAATTCCTTAATTAGACTTCAGATTTTCCTCCCCCAGTACTCGTTCCCAGAGGTGTCTGTCCCTTGGTTTCTGCTCCAGTAAATGATAATTCTCTGCACTACCAGTCTGTATCTTGTATTTTTGTTTTTTGTTTTGTTTTGTGTTTTTTACAAATAGTTTATTGTCAAGTTGATTTCCATATAACACCCAGTGCTCATCCCCACAAGTGCCCTCCTCCATGCCCATATCTTCCCCCACACACACATCCATCAGTCCTCAGTTTGTTCTCAGCATTCAAGAGTCTCTTATGGTTTGCCTCTCTCCCTCTCCCCCACCATTTCCCCCCTTTTTCTCCCCCATGGTCCTCCGTTAAGTTCCTCCTAATCCTCCTATATGTGCAAACATATGATATTTGTCCTTCTCTGCCTGACTGACTTCACTCAGCATAAGACCCTCAAGGTCCATCCATGTTGCTACACATGGCCAGATTTCATTCCTTCTCATTGCCATGTAGCTTCTATTTTTGTGTCAGTGGTTTGCTCTTTGACCTCACTTCTCTGACAGACCTATGAAGAAGGGTTAATTTTTAAGTTTTCCCAGCTTTTTATTTGTTCCTAGGCTGGAATGGCAACGTGTAAGCTACGAACATGCTGGACTGGAAACCATTGACTATACTTGCTTTGAAAAGTCTCTTGAATACCGTCAGGTAATACTTAATTAAAATAAAACGTTTCTGGGAACTCTTGTAGCACTAGAGTTCAGTCCTCTCAGGGTAGAATGTTCTAAGAATGTTAAAAATTTTGAAAGGCTACACACATGGATTTACTCATATTGGACCCTGAGCCTAGGCAGTTTGGGAAATTTCCTAGGATTATCTGACTACAGTAGTCCTTTTAATTGTGAATATCATGCATTGGACAGACGAAGCAAAGCATATTCTAGAACAAAAATTGTAGAAAAAGAAATGTAACAAGATTGTCATATTCCAGCTAAGGGTGCCATGCATTTCTTACCAGGATCCTGATGTATTTTACAATGTATTTCATCATTAAATATCACTCAAAAGACATAGACTGTAAATAAGGAACCAAATCTTGACTATAGGACAACTCTGGACTAAGGTTTAACGACAGTGTAGTACACAGGTGGTTTGGGGTTCAATTTTATAGCCCAATTTATCTTAGGCTTAGAGCTCATGATAGTGTTCATGATTTCACTAGCAGATTATTGGATCCCCAGATCTCCTCTTTAATATCATATTGAACAATCTAACAATTATTCATGAGGTAACCTTGGGAGGCAGACAGTTGATTTCTTTAGGCAGCACTGTCTCAAATACATGCTGTATTTGGATTGCGTGGGGGTTAGGTTACTTGAGATGCCTCATTTAATGTGCACTTTTTTCTCTTCATGTTTTTTCATTTTTCAGAGCCCAGTTCTAGTAGTAAGTTTTCCCTCAAGATTTCCCAAACAACTTTTGTGCATATTGATTTTTCTCTTTTCTGAGCTCTCACTGAATAATTTACTACATTGTTGATAGACTGTCTCTCAGTCTTTCAAATAAAACAAAAAGGGTTTATTGAACAAAATTCTAGTTTTTACAGGAATAAAATTAAGACAAAATACAGATAATAGTAACTAATACATATAATCAGAAATTAGCTCTGATTTTAAAGGGCTGATGGTCTCTTTGGAAAAGGAGAGACAAAATCACAACCAGAAATTTAAATGGAAAGATTTAAACCATTTTCAAGAAGTGACCTCACAGTACAGGGGTATGTTTAACTGCCAAATGAATGGTCTAAACTAATAGTATCCAGACAGATTGGAGAATGAAGAGCAGAGAACAGGTAAGATTTAGTAACAAGGGCCATCTTTACAAAGGTGGTACAACTTGATCTTGATCTTGAAAGAGGGGTAAGATACAGAGAATGTGAGGAAGCTGTGCTTGTTAGGAAGTATATGTTCCACATTGTCAAAGTTCATTTGGTTGTTAACATAAGGCTACATGGTGCTTGGTTTCTCTTCTAACAGCAATAGCAAGGTGTTCAATAATGCAGCTTTAGACATCTTCCATATGAACATCTTTTTGTGTGTCCTCTTCTCCTCGAATCCTACCTTAAGTCTGACACCCTGTTAGGCACACAGTGTTCAATGCCAAAGTTACTCTAAAAATGATTATATGAATCATGATGGCATTTCTAAGGCCTTTTGTTCGTTAAACTTTTCAAAGTTAATATTTTTTTTAACATTTATTTATTTTTGAGAGGCAGACAGAGCACGAGTAGGGGAGGGACAGAGAGAGAGAGGGAGACACAGAATCCGAAGCAGGCTCCAGGCTCTAGGCTGTCAGCCCAGCGCCCGACATGGGGTTCGAACCCATAAACTGCAAGATCATGATCTGAGCCGAAGTTGGCTGCTTAACCAACTGAGCCACCCAGGTGCCTATCAGAGTTAATCTTAAAATGTGATATAAATGAATTATTGGTTTCCAGGAAACTTGTTCTCTAATGTTTTCAGTTACTGACCAGGAGAGGTGTTTTTTTTTTTTTTTTTTTTTTTAACTTACTATTGAATATAAAGAATATAGCTGTATTGAATAAGTCATTATGGCTCCATATGTGTTTGAAAGTTAAAAAATATATGTCTTAACCAACTTCTCACTTCCCTGTCACAGTTCTTGAAATAATACAATTAAAGTATTTTTCCTTTGGGTCCTGAAACAATGGACTCTAGAAACTTTAGTTTCTTTTTCTGTCCTATTCAGTTATCTTGTCAACTAAAGTACAGAAAACTCCTTAAAGGCATAATAATTGTTTTTTTCTGAGTTAGTAGTTGATTCATTACTCTTTCTCTTCCTCTCTCCTTGCCTTCCAGTAAATGGCAAAGGCAAGGTGATTTTTCTCTAAAAGTCTCTTCTTTCAGATGCATAAACCATTAATATACTTTGTCCTCTTATCACTTTCTTTAGGCCAAGTCAAAAATCTCTAATCTCTAACTGGCACCTGGGTGGTTCAGTTGGTTAAGTGTCTGGCTTCGTCTCAGGTCATGATCTCACAGTTACTGAGTTTGAGCCCCTCACTGGGCTCTGTGCTGACAGCAGGTGCCTGGAGCCTGCTTTGGATTCTGTGTCTCCTTCTCTCTGTGCCCTCCCCCACTCACACTGTGTCTCTGTCTCTGTCTCTCTGTCTCTCTCTCAAAAATAAACATGAAAGAAAAACTATAATCTGGGATAATTAGGGAGGAAAAAAAACCCTCTGGGACAGTCACATTACAATTTTCCCTGCTGAAAAGTACTTAGATGATATCCATGTATAGTTTCCCCCCTGAAGACACCAAGACATCTACAGGCTTTTGTTCCTGCTAATTTATCACAGAACAGGTCACCTAGGCAGAAGAAAAGAAGTAGGCCTTCACCACATGGTTGATAGGCTAGCTTTTCCTGAAGCTCCCATGGTAAGAAAACAAAGGAGGGTGAAATGCAGGCTGGGGAGAGAAGCTGGCCTACAGTAATATGCTGAGTTTCGGTAGAAGAAAGAAATCTCTTTCCTGACATGCGCCCTTGAAGCTGGGCAGTGGTTATCTCCTGCAGTTCTTAGGGCTTGCTTTCAGTGGTCTTGAAGGGACCAACTGAGCCTGGAATTCCCCGTAGTTATGAGACAGGATCATCTCTCCTCTAACCTTCTCTGATCAGTGACTCTCTTGTGTACACACACACACACACACATACACACACACACACACACCTCTGCTCAAAGCTGTCTTCCATTCAAGCTAAAGACTATACAAAAGTATAGATTGTATGAAAACCTACATCCCAGGAGTCAGAAGACTTCATTTTAATTTCAGATTTACCACTAACTTTAAATCTTGGCAGAGGCACCAACCTTTTCATTTATGAGTTGGAATTAAAAATACTTGCCCTACTTTCCAGGAGCATTTTGAGGGTGAATTCAAGAATATGTGTATTTGAGTATTTAGAAATCTAAAAAACACATAAGCAAGATGTTAATTATTATAGACACACGCTCAACTTAAAAGTAACTAGTTACATAATATCTTAAAGTCTGTAATCTTCCTGTTGTACATCATGGAAAAGGTCACTGCCTCAAACTGTGTGGAGGAAATAAATGATGGCTACTTGCAGAACTGTAATAGAGAAATACAAAGTTTCTCTACGATTTATAAAACCTGTTTTTGTTACTCTATCTGTTAGTTTCATCCATTTAACCAAAAGCCTTAAATTTGACAGTGTGTACTTTTTTGAAGGCCAAATGGTAGAGAGTAAAGTAGGATCTCTTACCTGCCATTGTAACGTTCACATGGTGACAAGGTGACACCTCTACAGAAAACGACAGCTCTGGGCAGCCATGCAGTGTTTGCTAAACCACGTGCAACAGAACACTGATACTCTACAAAATAGATGGATGCTGTAGAGGAGGAAAAGTGTTACCTTATTTCTTAAGAGATTGTGGCTAGAGCTGAGAAATTTACAGAGAGACAAATTAACAGGAATTAATAGGAGAAATATATTTATTTAACGTAAGTTTTACATGCATGGGAGTCCATAAAAGAAGACCCAAAGAAATGGCAGAATCTAAGTACTATTATAGATTGAACGGAGAGGATTTGTGGAAAAGTAACTAAAATACATGGGGAAGCTAAAGAGAGAGAAGACTGCCTTGAACAAGGTCTGTTTGTACACAGTTTCCTCAGTTTAAACTTCCTGTCCTTGATTTTAAGAGTGTTACTTTCTTCCTCATTGAGAAAGGACATTTATATGAAGGTTTTATCTCTTATTTTCAGGAAGGAGAACTGAATGATCAGAGAGCCCTTCTTGTACCTCTTTGGTTAATTGCCTTTAGTACAAAATAATCCTTGTGCCAAAGTGGTATATTTGGTGTTGGCGTATTCTGCCACTCTTCATTGCTGTCAATACTACCTGTTAAAATCAATATTTTGTTACCTGTTTTAAAAATGAATACAAGTATAGAGTTTCTATTCCAAAATGAATAGAGCCCAAGGGTTTATCTCCCCTATCTCATAAGACCCTGATAAAATAAAATGAGATTATATGAATAATTCCATGAGAATAAACCTAATAGGGCCATTACCATAGAGGGAAAGATTTTAATATATCTTTGGAAGATGAAAAGAAAATATTTGAGTCTGTCACCAGATAAAGTTTTAAAGTCCTAGTCCAGAATAGGTGAATTTACCTACCTTGCAGAATCCTCAAGGATTTTAAAATTCAGGGTGAACAAGTATCAGTGAAAGTGGAGGGAAATGTATTCAAACCTAGTGTGAAGGTAGTAATTCAGTATCTGTCTACAGGAGAGCCACCTCTTGTCCTCCATTCTCATATTTTGCTACCCTGGCCTTCCCATCATTGCAATTGGAAAACAAATAGCCTAGCCTTGTACATTAGTCAGAAACCTGTTAACCTATTCCTTCCTGCACTTGGCCTGTCTGAAATAGCACGTGTCATAGGGTTGCATTGGATTTGAAACTCCTGGAAGAAATGGCCATGAGGAACTCAGAAAGGATTCAGAAAAAGATCATGATAATATAGTGTGGAAATAGAAGCATTTCCAGTATATTAGCTCTTCACAGCATGGCTGAGAGATTTTGCGATGCTCTCCTAAGCCTTCTTACTCAGTTCTTCTCATATATTCATTTTCTGAGAAAGAAACCTGATAATTAGAAAAAGAAAACATGTGATTTTCTAAAAGTGGAGTGATTGGTAAGCAGAATGTTCTGTGTCAGAACCCATGCTCTGGGGACCAACCCTCAGTTCTGTCACTACCTATGTGCCTATGTGTCGTTAAGCAAGTTGCCTCAGTGATCTGATTCTAATTCCCTAAACCATAAAAGGGGAGTAATAATGGTATCTCACAAAGTATTTAATATACTCTCCAAAGACTATGTATAAACATTAAAATAACAATGAAACTATTTGGAGAAAAGATCTAAAATAATCTATTCCCCAAATGTACTTCTGTCCTTCGACCTTTTGTATGGAATTTAAAAATAACAAAAGAACTTTGATTTCAAAATAATTGATTTCATTTCGAGACCAGCATTTTAAAGAACATAGGCAATTCTTTTAGGCCGTTTACCTATAATTACCAGCCCCCACATGATGATACGATACTAGTAATTGTTTTCCTTTTGGGCATAAAGTTTAGTATCAAGTGAAAAGATATTATAAAGATGCTAGCAATATTTCAAGAAAGATGAAGACAGAATAGCTGAGTCTCTGCCAAAACGGAGATAACTGGCCATGAACCCGTATTCTGAGTGAGCACGTTCTTTTTGCCTATAATTACCTCTGGATTCCACTTAAAGCATTGCACTCAGCCGGGACAATACCAGTGATAGCCTTTGTTCTTCCTTATCATTATGCTTATATCACATACTCTGCTTTTCTTCATTTAGGGGTGCTGGGCTACATTTCATGTTTCAGAAGCAGGTGTAAGAAAAGCATGCCAGGGAAAGAAACTTACTACTCCTTAATATCGAGAAAGGATGTCATTCAAAGCAGACAACCCTAGAGATTTTTACGATCAAAGTAACTTGTATGTCCTTCCTTCTTAACCAGAAGAGTAAGCCGGAAAAGCTCTCCTAACAGAGAAACCCTCACTTTAAATGTAGATGGCAGTGTTCTGTCTAATAATATCTTTGACTTTGTATTTTAAGTAGATTTGTTTTGAGAAAGTGAGAGAGCATGTACATGCACGAGCAGGGGAGGGGTGGGGTGAGAGAGAGAGAGAATCCCAAGCAGGCTCCATGCTGTCAGTACATAGCCCCATATGGGGCTCAATCTCCTAAACTACCATGACCTGAACTGGAATTAAGACATTTAACTGAGCCACCCAGGTGCCCCTCTAACAATGTTGAACTTGGCCTTTCCTACCCTTAATTTTCAGTGCCTCCTTTTTTTTTCTGTTTTGGGTTTTTTGTTTGTTTTGTTTGTTTGGACTGCAGAAGAATGAATAGGAGGCAGAGACCAACATGAACAATGCTTACTCTGAATAAGACAAGATCTAGAACCAGCTACTTTCATTGTGAAATTTCTCCTTTCATTCTTTTTTCTTTTTAAAACTTTTTAAAGTTTTTATTTATTTCTGAGAAGAGAGGGGAGAAGGGAGGGGGGAGAAGGGGGAGAGAGAGAGACAGACAGACAGACAGACAGTGTGAGCAGGGGGCAGTCAGAGAGAGGGAGACACAAAATCT
Organism: Hyaena hyaena; assembly: GCF_003009895.1. Classification (NCBI taxonomy): domain Eukaryota; kingdom Metazoa; phylum Chordata; class Mammalia; order Carnivora; family Hyaenidae; genus Hyaena; species Hyaena hyaena. The sequence goes on from NW_024082183.1 coordinate 194,432, forward strand.
GAAACCGTCTCCAGGCTCTGAGCTAGCTGTCAGCACAGAGGCCAATGCAGGGTTTGAACCCACCAACCATGAGATCGTGACCTGAACCGAAGTTGGATGCTTAACTGACTGAGCCACCCAGGTGCCCCTCTTCTTTCATTCTTGATATCATGTACTTGACAAATGTGTTATATGGACCCAATACAGAAGTTTAGGTCAGTGAGATGTAGTTGTATGAAGACACTGTGGTCTAATTGCTCATCCCTTCCATCTCTCAAGATCTTAATGTTCTTAATCCTTCGAATATCTGTTTGTTAAATTCCTATCATTTTAAGACTCTCCTGAAAAATTGGGATTTTTAAAGAAATGTAGTTATTGAAGTACAAAGGACCTAAAATTATGATAATTTCAGGTATACAATATAATGATTAGATATTTGTATATATTGCAAAATGATCACTGTAAGTCAAATTAACATCTGCTATTTAGCACTATTAAAAATTACTTCTTAAGAATAGCCTGTAAAATAAAAAAGATTGCTCTGTGACAAATTTTTGCCTGAATAAAATGTTCTAGGTTAGAAAATGGCCTTTTTTGCATGTTTTTCCCCCTAAGGGAAAAAAACTTGGCCTTCATCCTTAACATTAATTATTCCTCATGATTAACTATTCAGTATTGTGTCTTTTCCAGTCTGCTCTAAACCTGCATGGTCAGCAGCTTCTACATAAACTGGGTCAGTCATATTCGTCTCCAGTTAGGGTTTTTATATCCATTTTTTTAATTTCAGATGATAACGGAGGAAATGGTTTCTCGACCACTGGAAAGCACAGAAGGCATTTTGCCACTCATACTCCTCATTTTCTCCTGGTGTTAGGGAAAGTGAATCATCTGACTTAATAGGATCATGGTCAGGGAGCTTATTTGTAAACTCTGTTGAGCATCTTGATAATCTATTGTGTTTGTTTTTAATTTTAGAGCCATATTTTGTCAGAGTAATTAGGTGCAGTTGTGTATAACTTTGGTCTCTAAGCCAGTTAAACATTTGAAGCACATTCCAGCATGTTAGCCCATAGATTGGCTTCGTTTTTTGGCTGCATAGTGATAGCAAAGACGTTCTCCCTGGTGGGAATAATGTAAATAGAAAATTGGAATGGAATTCATAGGTGTCTTTGCTGTCCAACTTACCTGTCAAGTCAAAAATCAAATCAGCCAACACTGATGAGTTATTTACTGTATCTTTTATATTATCTGGGAACTCTGTATTATGCAGCCACATGCTTTTTGTTGTGGACATTTCACCTTGTCTCTGCATGTGTGTGCAGGATATCCCCTGAAACTTCACTAGTTTAGATCCTATCCCATTAATTTTGAATTGAAATCTAATATGAATGACAGATTATAAATAAAATATTTTAGTTAGAATATTTGTAGTACTGTAAAAACAGTCGATAATTTAAAAAAAAGGCTGGTAGAATGAGTTTTTGATTTAACAACTATGTGTTTACTCAATGGCTGGCATTACGGTTGGCGTTATGAATATGCAGGACATCCTGCCCTTAGGAAAAAACTAAAATTTACTTCTGGCTAATTAATAGAACTGGTGAACACAAAGCTTTTAGTCAATGATAGTCATTGTATACAATCTTCCTTTATAACACATGAGCAATAACAAACCACTCCTAGAGTGAAGCTTTGAGTGAACTGGCAATCTTCTTTTAACCCAAGTGAAGGAATTTTGTGTTCAGACAAGCTCTCAAATGTGGCATAGAAATAGGGTCTGTAATGGTTTGTATAGATGGAAAAGCTAATGTGCAAAAGGGTTCAAAGACTGATTCATGAGTTACTGCTGTGTAAATAAAGTTGATTTAATCTCAAAGTGGCTTCATAAGTAGCCATTAATATGGTGGCTTTAAACTTAATGGACAAGGTGGTTGAGACCTAAAAAAAGTTTGTTCTTATTTTGAATTCACTGAGCACCTATTTGAGTGTTTCATATTAACTATTACAAATTATTTCCACAGTTGTGTTCTTATCACTTGATTCATCATTATTTACTTAGAATAAAGAACCTTGCTTGGTATTAACAGGTATGCTGAATACAGAAATGCATGGATGGATGAATGAATAAATTCTGAATTCTGTTTTGCCATATTTTTTTGTTGGCTAAATTTGCCTTTGAAGAAAATAGGACTGGGCTAAGTGGAGATGAGCCTTGGAGGTAGGAGGGAAAGCTTGAGCTAGACCCACAGACAGGAAGGAGCGTATGCTCCTACATACAGCAATGAGGTGGGTCCCAAGACTGAAGTCAGAGTAAAAGTGAGTGAAGGAGTAGAATAAAATGAGGGAGGACAATAAGGTCATGCTGAGGACACTAAACAGAACAAGGGAAGAGACAGAAAATTAAACCTTGTTCGTTGTGTTGTCTACTCCTGAATTCCTTGATTTTGTACTAGCCGTACTTAATGCCGCCTAGAGGCATTTTCTGGCCATGTGAGGAAGTGTCTCCATTTTTATAATGTTGATTATTAAGACCTCATCAGGGCTAGCACAATAATGTCTGCTATATGAAAAGGATTAGAAGAAAGTGGGCTTCATGCTACATGGAAAGGATTAGAAGAAAGTGGGCTTCATGACTTTAGGATCACTACTTAGAAAGACCTCCTGTAATTATCTTAAAAAATAGGTCAACACTACATAAAGTTAGCATTTTTTTTATAGCTCTTACTTAAAACTTATAATTCTTTTGTTTCATTATTTTTTTTTTCCTATCACTCCATTCATTAGTAACCTTCATGAGGTCAAAAACTGGTTTTTATATTCACTGTGACATCCTGAGGAATAAATACAGTGTTTTACACATTGTCATTGTGCAATATTGAAGATCTAGGTAAATGAATTCAAAGGAGACACTGCAGAGGTAGAGGGTGAAGCATATATAAGATTCACTGAAAGCCTTTTGTTTCGAGTTGAGTTGGAAAGCAGATATTGCCACACGGAGCAAACACAGCAGAAATATTCATAAGCGAGTAAAGCAAGCCAGAACACAAATTGTCCATTGTAGCATTCGTTGAATGGCTCAAGGGGCTGCCAGCAAATCCATTAGGAACTATTTATTGAGCATTAGAACTCTGACATAGAGAGAAGGGAAAAATTGCTTCAGGATGAATTGTTTCTTATTAGACCTGGAAAATTAATTTTTCCAATTAATGTATAGTAACTTTAAAACATTTTATAAATGCAACATGTGCTATGCATATCTGTGCTTTATATTTCCATATTTCTACTTTCATTGAAGAGTTTTCATTATTGTGTATAAATCTCTATTCGATGAGCTTTACTTTATGAAGTGATCTTCTTGTCATTTAATAGGGCAATTAATACTAGAAAACTGCAGAAAAGAGGTAAAAATTCTTTAGGGTCAAAAATATTGGATTTGAATCCCAGCTGTGTGATTTCTCAGAAGTTTGAAACTCTCTGAATATTTGTTTCCTTTTGGATAAATGGAAATCATAAAGCAGTTGGGTAGCACACTTACGGAAATGAACAAATAACCTTTATAAAATCCTGGGTATGAACTATGAGGCCAGTCTATGGGTACAGGTATAAAGATCTTTAATTTTAAATCAGTTTCTTTTCAATTAGTAAAGGTGGGGAAGAGAAACCAGGAATTAGGGTTTTTTTGAGCACTTGTAATAATAGGCATGTTGTTGGGGTTATTTCATTTAATTATTCACATATTGTCTTTGCCTCATTCTCTGTTTTCCTTTGTGGAAAATCTATCAGACTTCATTTTCTTATTCTGTCTCTTCAACCTCAATGTCCATTAATTAACCATTCCTTTAAGTATTCTAAAATTTCTCCATCTTCTGTGCCTTATTCTGCTTTCTTGTCTTTGTTACTTTCTTTAAATATAGCTCTAGACGGGGTGCCTGGGTCGGTTAAGCATCCGACTTCCGCTCAGGTCATGATCTCACAGTTCATGGGTATGAGACGTGCATCAAGCTCCGTGCCTGGAGCCTGTCTTCAGATTCTGTATCTCCCTCTCTCTCTCTGACCCTCCCCTGATCATTCTCTCAATCTCTCTCTCTCTCTCAAAACCAAATAAACCATTAAAAATAATAAATCTAGCTCTGGTTCACAAATTAGTTTTCCTCTGACCCTCCCCTGATCTCTCTCTCTCTCTTCTCTCTCTCTCTCTCTCTCTCTCTCTCGATTTCTCTCTCTCAAGAAATAAATAAAACATTAAGCTAGCTCTGGTTCACAAATTAGCTCTTCATCTGTTATTAACCTGCTACTAATTTCATCCAATGAGTTTTAAACTTCAATTACTCTATATGTCTATAGACTACCTTTAATTTTCAAATTTACTTTTGAAAGTCTACAAATTGTCTCTTTACTCATTCTTTAGTTTGGCTCATTTTTTCCAGCTCTCACTTCAGTACTTAGGGATTATAGAATCTTAACCCTCCGTATGATTAATTAAAATTAAAGTGACCGTAATTGATACTGTCATGTACCTTTATTTCAACAGAACTTTATAAGTGTACTTTCCCAGATAAGAGGGCAATTTTGACACACATACTGGAAAAAGATTAAAAGCCATTTTCCCGAAAATACAAACGTTTGGAGATAAATAATACCTTAACAAACTAGAAATCTCAGATGTTTAGATATTTTATGGTTAATTTCTGAAGAAAGAAAAATTGGGATCCTTTGTATGATTTGCATATATTTATTTATAAACTGCAAAGATTGATTCTTAGTTCCTTTAAAGCAAAGGCTTCTGTCATGATTAAAGTCATCAAGCAACTTAGACACATGGCTGTATTTCCCTAAATTTTACCCAACTCTGAGGAATTCAGTACAGCATATACTTTTTTTTGCATCTAATAACCATGATCAAAATAGTAATTCTACCTTAAAAGAACATTTAACTAAAAGCAAAGTGCTATTTATAAAGTTAAAAAAACAGAAATTAACAGGAGTTTGAACTTAACTATTACAGATTGAGTCTACCAAAAAAGGGAATTTTGGTCTACAGATGGTGAATGAGGAAAAAAAACCCAAGAATTCTTTTCATTTTGCCCAAATTCATATACACATTTTTTCCAAAGCTTTGATATCAAAATTAATGTCTTCCCATTGAAATAATGAAATTAACGTGTAATTCCAATGCTGTTACAAATAGATAATTACTAATATTAACGTGCTATCAGAGCTGATGTGAATATAATTGGTACAGTCACTTGGGAGAATACTTGGCATTACTTAGTGAAACTAAGTATGTATATTCCCTGGAACCCTGCAATTTCATTCATGGGTATTTGTATTTCAGAGAAACTCTCAAAGAGATGCATGGGAAACATACATTAATCACCAAGGTTGAAGCCAACCTGTAGTTATTCCAGGAGAAAGGTTAAGTAAAATAGTGGCTAGGATGGAATACTGTATAGAAATAAGAAATTAACTGGATCTACTTAGAGCAACATGGATAGGTCCCCAAAAGATAATGTTACATGCAAGAATAAAAATAGGATGAGGTACAATATAAGTATAACATGTAAACCAAACACAAATCAATGCCCTATCTTATTTATACACATGTATGCAAATGAGCATGTTGACCTTAAAGCTAAACTGACAGTAAAAAACTCATGTTGAGATAGAAACAGAATTGGGAATTGGAGAAGAGAAATTAATGTAAATAAATAGAAAGGCTAATATATTAACCAGGTGCCTTAAATAGACTGAAAGTAATAGCCTGTAATGAATTGAGAAAATTAAGTTGATTATATGCAATATATTAATGAAAAGTAAGATAAAGAGAAGAGTGGGAGACATTTCATATATGCAATTCATCAAAAATACAGGATTTAGTTTTCATTCCTAGGATAATCACGTAAATATGAAATATATTAATGTATGTACTTTAAAATAGGTATGTACTTAATTTTTCTATGTTGCTAATATGTGAAGCACTTCAACTATTTCTACCATGGAAGTGGGGCGGGGGAACCTATCTGAACCACTCTTTTTAAGGTACAGCAAGAGACCAAACCAATGAAAAAAGACATATTTTACTCCAAAAACCAAAGGAATGAAAAAAAAATTTCCTGAACTTTGAGAAGGATAATTTTTTCTATAAAAGTAACTGATGAAAATCTATATACTTAATGGTATATCCTCAGTGAAAGCTTGTAGTTATACTGCTCTGTGGTAAGGATCCTATCTCTGGAGAACCTAAAGATAAAAATGATTGGAGGTACTTCAAGCACATACATGGTCCTCCGGAATGAACTGAATGTCATAGTTCTTCAAAGTCATTAATTCATTTCCTAGTTCTGAGTTCTTTAGCTAATGATGATTGCTGGTTAAAAAACAGATATATTTAATATTCATTCCCCTCCCACCTAGTATCAGAAACTTTTAATTGATTAGAATGCTTAATTTAAATATCTAGCCTTTGAAACAAAAGCCAGAAAACACTAGAGTAAGGCTTTAATATAAAGTTTCAAAGTCAGAAAATATCAATCATTGTGCTCAGCAAAGAGGAAAAAGTACAAGTTAAGAAAAAAGCAAAGGCAGAGAACATGAGTTAAAAACGTGTTGGATGCTTCAGAAATGTCAAGTGATTTTCAGTTTAATTTTGAGGCCAAATTACTTCAGGGAGTTTTATTAGAAACTGTCACCATCTTACAGACTCAAGGTGAGCGAATCTCTTTTCCCTTGTTTTCTCTATTACTTTGGCCAAACTAGAATTAGGAACAAAAGTATTGTTTTTTCTCAATTTGAAATTTGGAAAGCACTCAGTGTCCTCTAGGTCATTTCATTTAGAACACTTATCGTTAGGATGTATATTAATTTTAAAATTTAATGAGCCTAGATCATATTGGTCACAGGAAAATAGTTCTATCAAAGATGCATTAAAGGAGAGAACTCTTTGAAATCATTCCCTCCCTGTGCTGCTTTATTCCTGGCAAGACAACCACTCTGTCCTGGGCACCTCTATCCAGTCCTGGTCTCACCACATCCAAGTGCCTAAAATCTCCCACCCATTGAATAATAAATAATTAAATCGGTGATCCTCTTCCCTCCAAGAGAAAATCCAAACTAAGGCCATCATGCCCTTCAGTCCTTTTTATCATCCTGGAAGTTCAAAACAAAAGATTCAAGCTCATTCTTCACTATCTGGATTTAGAACTCCATACATCTTTGTACAGCCCTGGCTCTGACATGACCACATGTCCAAGCTTGACACTGAAAATTGTTTGCAGCCCAGGCTCTATCATGAATAAAAACCCTTGATATCTTCAATTTTTTATGTTGGGTTTCAGTGGACCTTCTTAAAATCGGACTCTTGTTTGAAGACCTTGCTTGCCCTTGAAGTGTTCTCAAAGGGTGGTGACATTTTCTCTTACCCCATGTGCCAGTGGTCATAGAGGCTGAGTTAAATCTACTCTGGGCACTTCACTGCCCCTGTAAGACCATTTTCCCTTTTACCTTGCTTATACACCAGCTTCATTGGGGTGCATACCATCAGATAATCCTTAAACTAGCCTTCGTTGCTGCAAGCACCTGTCCTTTTGGGAAGTGTTCCTACTCTGTCCACTCAAGATTTTAGAACTTGGTTAACCCTCCTCCTCCATCCCCTTTCTTTTAATCACTCATTCAAGTATCCACACAATGATCCCTCCCTTCTGGGTCTTCTCGCCTCCATTTATCTTGTCCTCTACCCCATATTAGCTGCCAATTTCTATGCGGAGACCAAAGATACTGCCACTAACAAGAACTATCTTCTTTTTACAATCTCAGTTTCGAGCATTACACAGCCAGGCAACCTCTTTTACAGCTCTTCCTTTCATTTTGTTGTTCGGCCAGGACCATGAATCCATGGACGTTAACATGTTAGCTCTCTGTCTGACTGGTGTCCTCACAGTTTCTCTTGCCTGTCTTGTTTCAATGGACTACTCAGTCACGACTCTTAACTGTTCTTCCCCTCTCTCCCTTTGTTCCTACCTACTTGACAAGACTTCAGCCCTGACCATTAACCTTCCCACCTACTTAGTGCCTATAATATGGCTGGTAAAAATCAAATACCCAGTGTGACTGAAGTCACTTTAAATTCATGTATACAATCTTACTTGGATCATCAGGGTTATTGGGAAATCCATTTCCCAAGTTAATTGCCCCTCTTTCTAAGACCATGGTTTCTTTATGTTCTCCTTCATCAAACTCTTAACATTCCCCTTTCCATTTTGAGCTGATTTCCTTGCTTCGTATTTAACTAGTGAAAGATACATAATAATGGAATGCCTACATAGGTCTAGCATTAAAACCATCTCCATCTGCACCCATAAAAGTTACTTAGTTCAACTAGAATGTCTGACTCTCCTTGTTCCTATTTATGATCTGTGTCTCCGTTTCTGAAGTGTCATTTCCTCTGACCCACTCAAGAACATTCCTCCTGTAATTGTTTCTTTTACCTGAAGAATTGATTTTCCTATCATACTTGATCATTATCAGTATATAAATATGTTTCAGTGTCTCTTAAAAAAATTATTTTGGGCCCTGTATCTTTGTGCAGATACTATCCCATTTTTCTGTTCCACAACTTGTAGCGAGAAAATATCCTCAGATAATTTGTACCCATCCCTGTTTTATTTCTTTTGAACCTACTCTAATCAGGATGTGTTTAGAAGAATTTACTAAATTGTTTCTTGATATTAGGACCAGTAAAGTTTATATTGCCAATTCTATTAACTTATTTATTTTTATTTTTTAATTCCAATATAGATAACATACAGTGTTATTTCGCATGTACAATATAGTGATTCAACAATTCTATTCATTACTCAGTGTTCATCATAAGTGCAGTTTTGGGGTTTTCTATATATAGTATCATGTCATCTGAAAATGGTGCAACTTTTATTTCTTCCTAACTGATTTGGATTCCTTTTATTTTATTCTTTTCTTTTTTTGTTGCTGGTGGTGGTGTGGTGGTGTCTGATTGCTGTACCTAGGATGTCCTGTACTATGTTGAATAAAAGTTAGCAAGACCCAGGGCACCTGGGTGGCTCAGTTGGTTGAGTGTCCCACTTTGGCTTAGGTCCTGATCCTTGGGTTTGTGAGGTTGAGTTCTGCATTGGGCTCTGTGCTGACAGCTTGGGGCCTTAAGCCTGCTTCAGATTCTGTTTCTCCTTCTCTCTCTGCCCTGCCTCTGCTTATGCTCTGTCTCTTTCTGTCTCTCAAAAATGAATAAATGTGGGGCGCCTGGGTGGCTCAGTCGGTTAAGCGGCCGACTTCAGCTCAGGTCATGATCTCGCGGTTCATGGATTTGAGCCCTGCGTCGAGCTCTGTGCTGACAGCCAGCTCAGAGCCTGGAGCCTGTTTCAGATTCTGTGTTTCCCTCTCTCTCTGACCCTCCCCTGCTCACACTCTCTCTTTTTCTCTCTCTGAAATAAATAAAATATTTTAAAAAATGAATAAATGTTAAAAAATATTTTTTTTTAAATAGCAAGAGTGGACATCCTTGCCTTACTCCTGACCTTAGAGGAAAAACTCTGTTTTTCCCCATTAAGGATAGTGTTAGGTGTGTATTTTTCATATATGGCTTTTATTCTGTAACTATGTTGAGGTCTATTCCCTCAAAACCTACTTCACTGTAAGTTTTTATCATGAATGAATGTCAGATGATTTTTCTGTACCTATTGAAATAATAATATGGTTCTTATCCTTTTATTCTGATACATAACCTTGTTTGATATGTGAATACTGACCCACCCTTGTTTGCATCCCACTTGGCTGTGGTGAGTGATGATTTTTAATGTATTGTTGGATTCAGTTTGCTGATACTTTGAGGATTTTTTGCATCTGTGCTCTTGAAGGATGTTGACTTGTGGTTTGCTTTTTTTTGTACTGTTGTTATCTGTTTTTGATGTAAGTGTAATGCTGACCTTATGGAATGAATTTAGAAGCTTTCCTTCTTTCATTTTTTGGAAGGGTTTGAAAAAAATAGGTATTAACTCTTCTTTAAATGTTCGTAGAATTTGCCTATGAAGCTGTCTGGTTCTGGATTTTTGTTTGTTGTGAGTTTTTTTGATTACTGGTTCAATTTCATTGCTGGTAACTGTTCAAATTTTCTGTTTCTACATGACTCAATTTTGCTATACGTTTGATATATTTCTAGGAGTTTATGTAGTTGTAGGTTGTCCAATTTGTCGGCATAAAATTTTTCATAATATTCTCTTAGAATCTTTTCTATTTCTGTGTTATCAGTTATTTTTCTTTTCTGATTTTAAGTTCCCCACCCCCACCTTTTTGGATGTGATTGGCCAAAGATTTATCAGTTTTTTTGATCTCTTCAAAGAATCTGCTCTTGATTTCATTGATCTATTTTATTTTTATTATTTTAGTTGCTGTTCCATTTATTTCTGCTCTAGTCTTCATTATTTCCATTCCTTTTGCTTTGTCCTTTTTCTAGCTCCTTTAGGTGTCAGTCAGGTTAGGTTGTTTGAGATTTTTCTTCTTGAGATAGGCCTGTATTGTTATGAACTTCCATGGACTTACTGCATCCCAAAGATCTCGGAACATTGTGTTTTCATTTTCATTTGTCTTTGTGTTTTTCAATTTCCTCTTTGATTTCTTGCTTGACACATTCATTGTTGAGTAGCATGTCGTTTAACCTGTTAATACTTTTCACAGGTTTTTCTCCTATGGTTGATTTCTAGTTTCACAGCATTGTGGTTAGAAAAGATGCATGGTATGACTTTGATCTTTTTAAATTCGTTGAGAATTGTTTTGTGGCCTAACGTGATATATTTTGGAAAACATTCCATGTGCATTTGAAAAAAAAAAAAAGGACATTCTGTTTTAGAATTGAATGTTCTGAATATAGCTGTCAGATCTATCTAGTCCACTGTGTCCCTCAACACCACTGTTGACTTGTTGATTTTCTGTTTGAATGATCTTTCTGTCAATATAAGTGGAGTGTCAAAGTCCCCACTATTATTGTATTACCATCAATTACTTTAAAGTCAATTTGTTCCATAAGAATAGTGCTACCCCAGCTTTCTTTTTCATATCCATTTCCAGGATAAATGTTTCTTCATCTTCTGCACATGTCTTTAGGTCTGAAATGAGTGTCTTAAAGGCAACATATAGATGGTTTTGGTTTTTGATCCATTCTGGCACCCTATGTCTTCTGGAGCATTTAGTCTGTTTACATTCAAAGTAATTATTGATAGGTTTATTGCCATTTTGTTTTATGGTTGTTTTTGTAGTCCTCCTCTGTTCATTCCCCCCCCCCCCCCCTTCTCTGAGTTTAGTGGCTTTCGTAAGTGATATGTTTGGATTCCCTTCACATAACTTCTTGTTATCTATTACTGGTTTCTGATTTGTGTTAACCATTAGATTTGTATATAGCATTTGATGTATATAGCAATCTATACTAAGTTGATGGTCACTTAAGTTTGAAAGCATCTTTACTCCTCTCCCTCTGCCCTCATGTTTTATGTATATTGTGTCATAATTTGTTTTTGTTTTTTTTTTATTTTGTGAGTCCCTGGACTGATTTTTATAGATACACTTAATTTTACTGCTTTTGGCTTCCTACTTTTTTTACTCCATCCTCTGGTATTTACTTTCCACTCAAAGCATCCTCTTTAACATTTCCTGTAGGGCTGGTTTAGTGGTCATAAATTCCTTTAACTTTGTGTTCTGAATGACAGCCTTGCTGAATAGAATGTTCTTACCTGCAGGTTTTTCCTTTCAGCACTTTGAATACCGTGCAACTCCCTTTGGACTGCAAAGTTTCTGCTGAATCATCAGCTGATAGCTTTATGGAGTTTCCCTTGTATGTAACTGTTTTGTTTTCTCTTGCTCCTTAAAAATTTTTTTCTTAATCACCACTTTATTTTAATTACTAAGTGCTTTTTAAAAAATTTTTAAAAATATTTTTAATTATTTTTGAGAGAGAGAGACACAATGTGAACAGGGGAGGGTCAGAGAGAGAGGGAGATACAGAATCTGAAACAGTCTCCAGGCTCTGAGCTAGCTATCAGCAGAGAGCCTGATGCGCGGCTCAAACCCACGAACCGCGAGATCATGACCAGAGCTGAAGATGGAGGCTCAACCCACTGAGCCACCCAGGTGCCCCTTAATTACTATATGCTTTGGTGTGGACCGCCTGGGGTTGATTTTTGTTGGGGGCTCTCCATGCCACCTGGATTGATTTTCTTTCTTCTTCCCTAGATTTGGGATGTTTTCAGCTATTATTGTCTTCAAATAAATATTTTGCTTCCTTTTCTCACTTTTCTCCTTCTGAGACCCTTATAATGTGAATGTTACTATGCTTGATGATTGTTGAATTTTCAAAGTCTATTTTCATTATGCAATATTTGTCTCTCACCTGTTGAGCTGGATTGCTTTGTATGTCTGTCTTCCAGCTTGTTGATCTATTCTTCAGTTTCCTCTACTCTAATTTTTCCATCTAGTATATTTTTAATTTCATTTATGGAGTTCTTCATCTCTGGTTCTTTTTTTATGTGTTCTATTTGTTGAAGCTCTCACTGAGATCCTTCCTTCTTTTTTTCAAGTCCAGTGGGTATCTTTATAAAATTTCTTTAAATTATTTATCAGGAATATTACTTATCTCCATTTTGTTTAGCTCTCTTGCTGTGATTTTGTCTTGTTCTTTAATTTGGGACCTATTTCTTCGTGTCATTTTGTTTCTTTGTGTCTGTTTTTATGTGTTAGGAAAGTCACCCATGTCTCCTGCTCTTCAGACTAAGGGCCTACATTTGCTTTCAGTCCAGTCATCTGTGGTGTTTCTCTTTGCTTGTTGTGAGTATGGCTTGGTCTCCGTGTTGTTAGTGGGCTGGCTTGGAGCTGTCTTGGGCTTGAGTTAGTCAGACCAGGCATTTGCCAGAGATGTTCTAATACCAAATTGCAGTACGCTTTATATGCTTTGTCCCCAAGGGGCTTACTTAGCTGCTGGGTGGAGTTGCAGTCAGATGTGATGTCTGCCTCCAGCCTACTGCTAGATTGCAATGTGACTGGTAGGTGTGGTTGTCTTCACCTCTTCCTGGGGCAGGAATCACTTGGGAGTGTGCTGGCTGCTTTTGGGATTGCTTGTACACTGTCGGGCTTCTGGCACCATTTTAGATAGACTCTGGCCAAGAGCTAATTAGAGGGGGCGGTTCTGTAGGATAATGCTGGGGTGGGGCACATAGTCCCAGCAAGGTCCATGCTGACTGCTGTAGCCATCCTGGAAAGCTACTGAAGAAGCTGGGCTGGGGAGTTAGGGGGACAGGTCCCGGAATTGCCTGTGGGAGGGTGTATTATTAGCAAGCTACCTGGAGAGTGTTGGCACTGCATTGGGTCCTACAGGTGTCCACATGAGTAGATTGGCAGATTGGGGAGGGATGTGGTGCACACCACCTCTTCTGTTCTTGGGTGAAGTCTTCCAAAGATCTTTGTCCCTCAAACACATGCTAGGATTAGTAAATAAATCCCCTTACCCATATGCCCCAGGTATGTTGCTGAGTTGCTGTTTCTATGCTATACTTAATGGAGATGCTTTTTGTTTTTTCTCTTTAAGGCCAAGGACTCAGTTTCCTCTCCCTCCTGACTCTCCCAGAGCTAAGGCCACTGATATTTAAAGTTCCATTTGATTTGTAAGAACTCAAAAATTTAGGCCCCTCTGAGTTTCAGAGTCCAATGTTCTGGAGATGTGTCTTCCTGGTACAGGTCTCCTGTGCCTGAGGTGCCTGGTGTGGGGTCGGCTCTCCTCCTCTCTCCATGCCTGTGGCATCCCTCCCTCCTGTAGACAATCCTGCAGGTTACTTTGGCTCCTGACTGTGTCTTTTCCCTTTCTACCCTCTTTATTGTGGCCTCTTGTCTACATTTATCTGTGGAGAGTCTGTTCTGTCACTCTTCGGGTTGTTTTCTGGATTACATACTTTGATATTACATACTTTGATGTAGGTGTTAACTAGGTATAATGGTAAGATGGAGTAAGCCTGCAATCCTCTCATTCTACCATATTGTCTGGAATTCCCTATTGACTTGTTCTTCGTTTCATTTTATTTGATCTCATTATAGCAATGGATGTGCTTGATCACTCCTTCCTGAATACTTCCTTCATTTAGCCTCCAGGGCAATAATCTTTTTTTTTTTTTCCTTCTCCCTTGCCTTTATCATTATAACCTCTGAGTATCACTTATCCCCAGGGTTCAATGATCAATTTTTTCTCTTCACTGAGTTGCTGAGTTCAGTTTTAAATACCATCTTCAGCCCTGATCTTATCCATAAATTCAGACTCCTTCAATCTGTATACTTGGATTTATAAGTTATGTTTCAAGTTCATTCTACAAAATATTGAAGTCTTGTCTTTTACTTAGTTTTCTCCAAGTTGTCTCCATTTGAGTAAAAGGGAGTTCCATTCACTAATTAGATCAAGATCAAATTGTATAACTCCTTTGCTGTTCTTAAAATTTCTTTTCCCCTTTTTAAGTTTCATTCCAGTTTAGTGGCAAAATGTGTCTGTTCACTCTTTGAAATATAACTAAGATCTAATTACTCCTCATACTTGTCTTGATACTGAGATACTATCTCAGTTGAACCTTTACAGTAGCTTCTAGGTGGTCTCTCATTGAACTTCTGTCCCCTAGAAACTAATCTACCAAAGAGGCCAGAGCAGTTCTTGAGAAAGGCAATTCCAGTCAACTGACTGCTCAGCTCAAAATTCTCCAAAACATTCCAAGCTGACTCAAATCCTGAAGTTGGAGGCCATGTGTGATTCATTTATCTAAATTCCAGTTTCTTCTCTATTTATTCCTAATACTCACCTTTGAGCTCATTGTACCAGACATACTACTTTCTTTTCCATGTCTCACACAGTAAACTGCATTCCTGTCAAACCTTTGCATTTTCTGGGAATTTTCTGACCCTCTGAGCTCTCCCTCATCTACATGACTTGCTACCTCATCTCATTTTGGTCTCTGCTCTGAGGCTGCCCCTTTAGTGAGACCATTTCTGACCAACTCGTCTAAAAGAAGACCACTGGATCTTCCATCTCTGTTTATTCTGGGTTACTTAAAAACATTTTTTTTTAACTTTATTGATTTCTGAGAGGGAGAGAGTGAGAGCAGGGTTGGGGCAGAGAGAAGGAAACACAGAATTCGAAGTAGACTCCAGACTCTGAGCTGCCAGCACAGAGCCTGATGCAGGGCTCAAAGTCATGAACCATGAGATTATCACCTGAGCCAAAGACGAACACTTAACCAACTGAGCCATCCAGGTGCCCCTGGGTTACTTTTAAAAAAAATGTTAATTTAGTGATTTTTTCAGAGAAGGAGTATGAAAGCAGAGGAGAGAAGAGAGAGAATCCTAAGCAGGCTCATCACTGCTAGCACAGAGTCCAATGTGGGGCTTGATCCCACAACACTAGGATCATGACCTGAGTCAAAATCAAGAGTCAGATATTCAGCCAACTGAGCCACCCAAATACCCCTCTTCTTTTTCTTTTCTTTATAGGATTCCATTCCATGCAACTTTATTTTTATCATGTCTGTTCTAATTAAAATAATATCATTATATGGGTATGGTCTATTTCATTCACTATTATTCCATATTATATGGAAAAGGACCCAGTATATAAAAGGAGTTCAGTAAATATTTACTGCATGAATGAGTGAATAAATCCATGAATATCATTTGGCAGTACACAAGAGAAAATAATATTTTTTTAAGTTAGCATTTCTACTAATGCTTTTTGTGGTGGCAACGCATAACAATTATATTGAAGTCATACCAGTTTTTAAAGTAAGTTTTCTTTAAAATGAAAGTAAATTATGGTCTTGGGCTTTGGCGTATGGAAAAGGAGACATGGGGAAATTGAAACAATGAAGAAAAAGGAACCATGTAATCTTTAGACTTTTTCATAAATAAATTTGAAAGGGGCCACTAATTTACATTTGAAAGTAGCCATAGGTATGTCCTATGAAATCTTGAGGGCATCTAAAGAATTCAAGTAATTTCTCAGGGTAGCAAATATAAAGGATATCTTTTACTTGAGATCTGTAACTTGTGCAATTCATGGCTGAAGTTACAGTGATGATGGAAGGGATGATTTCTTTATAACTCCTAATGTTCATAATTCCAAGTATGCTGTACTTACACACCAGTCTCACACCTCCATTCTGACCCATCAACCCTTTTCATTGTGACTGTTTCTCAAAGTCTTGGCACAAAGAATGACATTGATAAAAAACTACTCTATCCCATTCATGACTCAATTTCAAGACCTTCCATTTATATACTGTTGTCTTCAGTTTATGGATATTACATCCTTTATTTATCACCTCCTCACCATTTATTTTGACTCTGTATTATAGCTCCTTTTCATACACCATCTTCCACACACATCTCTTCATTGTGTTTTGTGTTGTTGTTGTTTTTTCCAGAAAAAAACAGCAACACCAGGTAAAGGGAATTGTTCATTCACTTATTGCCTACATTTGAGAAGATGAATTTTAATTTAATGAAAAATAAACCTCCACTCCAACTTACTTTATTTCATATTCATGACCACCAACTTGAAGTTAGCCTTTGTTAACTTTGCTAACCTTTGCTGGTCATCTTGATTGTCTTTTTGTTTTCTTCTTATTTTATTTATAACCTTTATTTCCTTTAGGTTTCATTAGCTATCTCTTTTCTATGTTCTTGTAATAACTTCTTTGATCATTGAATTTTAACACTTCTTTCCTTTTAATGTATGCTTTTAAAGCATACCTACACCCATAAATGAGTTTAACTGTGCCTCACAGGTTTCCATATGCCATATTTTTTTTACCATTTAGTCAAAATATGTTCTAATTTTCATTGTGATTTCTTTTTTGAACCAACACTTTTCAAAAGGGTATCATATTTTAAACATTTAAGATTTTGTTCTCATTACTTTTATTAGTTCCTACATTAATTCTATGTTCAGGGAACATGCTCTGAGATTTGAATCCTTTGGGACTTGGTGAAACTTTAAGGCCAACCCTATAAAGAATTTTAAAACCTATATTGGAATTACTCAAAATGGTTATGTACTGTGCAATTATTTGGTGCCATGTTACATAGGTTGATTACCCTAAATTTATTTATTAGGGTAAATTAATTATTAGGTAATTTATTAATTAGAGTGCTCAAATATTCTGTATCCCATCAGTTACTAAAAGAGGTTTGTTAAAATCTATGGTCTGTAGATATATTTTTTCCTAAGAAGCTATGTGACTGGAAGCCTACAAATTTAGAATTGTTAATACTTTTCAGCAGACTGAAACTTGGATTATTATTAAATAGTCTTCTTGCCTTAAATTCTATTTACCTGATACTAATATGGAAATAATAGCTATGCCAGCTTCCTTTTTGCTAGAGATGTTTCTTCCAACCTTTTGCTATTAGCCATTTTGTATCTTAAGATACAATTGATCCTAAGATCAATCTCTTGTAGTTTGTATAGCAGATATTATATATGCCCTCTACATGTTCCTTTGGACCACTTTACCATTTCTGTGCATGCCAGACTATCTTCCAACAGCCAACACTGAAGTCAATTTTGCCGGCTGCCCTCAGGCTGTTGTACCCACTTTGCTCACAGGCAAAAATGTCCAGAAGTACCTAGGAATTACACACCCCACTTTGCCCAGAGTCACCCCTTAACCTATGACTGACAGGTGTGGGAGGATGAGTACCTTAGCTCACTTGAACTTTGGCAGGGTTGTGCATTTTGCATTACTTTTTAGGATTTCTTCACTGTTTTAAGCACCAATCATGCCTTCTGGCAGCTGGCTTAACAGCTTCCACTTTGTATACTGCCTTGCCTTCCCCATATCACATCTTCCTCTCCTACCAGTGCTCCTGGTACCTTCTAATAAACCACTTGCACTTGATTCCTTGGCACAATGTCTGCTTCTGGGGTAATCCAAAAGAAGAAGACTTTTAAAACAATGTTTAAATGTAACCTGATCATTCAACTCTTAAGTTATTTTGTATTTGATAAAATTACTGATTTAGGGCTTTAAATCTATCAATGGCTATTTAACTTGTATTTATGCCACCACTTCTGGGCACTTGATCTTTTAACTGGGTTTTTCAAAGTGTTCTACCACTTATTGGCTCCTTAGCTATACATGGTTCTGCTATTTTTAGTAGTTCTTAGTTATCACGACATTCATTTTGACTTATTGTCTGATATAATAGTACTGCTACCATTTCCTTTAGCTAATGCTTTATTAAGAGCTTCAGGTGATTTGATGATCATAGGAAACCATTGAGATAAATGAGCATATATTATATGTATGAGTCAACATCCTAAGCTGAATATCTTTAAAGACCACGCTTTTAAGGCTAACATAATGCTTGCCATAAAAGATGCTCAACAAATACTAATTTCTTCCTTAAAATTAAAATATAAAACTACAAGAAATCTTATACAATTATTCTTAGCCCAATGTTTGAAATGAACAATTTTCAACATCTTCTCCTCTCTAATTTTAAATAAAGAGCAAAAAGAAAAAAAACTGTAGCACTTTGGAAAACCACAGCCTACTCTGTTAGTATTAGAAGTAAGGCTCACTGTGCCTTGCTTGATTGATTAGGACACTACGTACCAAAGGAGGATGTGTTTTCAGGTGTACGCTAAAATGATACATCTTGAGATCATTCATCAGTGATTTCCTTTCTGGCATAAGATCAATATAAATACCAAAATTTCCACACTCCAAAGTCCAAAAATGGCACAGTGATATAGCCAATAGTGTCAGTATATTTGTGGGGGAGGGAGAAGTGGTAAGGAGGAGACACTGTTTTAGTTTGAAGGCTCTAATAAATTTTAAGTTTCTGCTTTACCTCTAACGCAAAGAGATTAGAGGAAATACATGCAGAGTTTCCTGTATCGCTAGTTTCATTTTTAGTGGCAAGAATGGTAAAGAGGAGGAGATTAGCATTATATGTGCATTTATAGATATAAAGAATACAGATGAGGTTGAAAAAGAAATTAGCATACTGAGGGCCTGTACAGACATGAACAAATATTGAAATCCAATTTAGTAGAATCCTTTCTATACTACCACCTCCTATAGAAGAGCATTCTGAATCAAACGGTTTTATTTTGGACCTTTCATACAAGATAATCCCACTGCCCAAGTCCCTTTCTCTGCACAGTTAGGCTCTGCCTTACACATTTCCTGGCCTTTAGTCCTTTGATGCCAGCTATGAGTGAGGAAAGGTGGATATTAGCTCTCCTACTGGATGTGACACTAAATGTTTAAGTGCTTTATGAGAAAGCGTTGCTGGAACATCAGAATATGTTTCAGTGTCTGAGGTTTTTTTCTCCTTACACGACTTTAGAACAATGTCAGTCAGGAAAAGTTAAATATTTCTTGATATTGGGCTGGAACAGAGAAAGGATGTAAATGGGACCGTGGCTCATAATATTGCAATAAACTGGAGTTTATTTACTGCAATAACTGCAGCCTTGGTAATAGGGATAGAGAGAAAGGGAACTCTGCCTGGCAAAAATGGGAGGTCAGAATTGTCTGTCACCATCACCATCATATAACCTTTCCTTTCGATCATTCAGAAGAGACTGACACTATTCAGTTTCCATTTATAGGAGGAACTAATATACCCAGTATTTATCACCTTATTGTGTAGGTAGGTACATGAGGCTTTCCAAAATTAACAAATTGCTCTATTAAAACATACAACTAACTCTATTTGCTTATTTTCCACTCTTACCAGAAGTCCTTTTTTATACATATATTTGCATGTAACTTTTTTATAGAAGAAAGTGCATTGATTAGGCTCCTGTAAATTAGGTTTCACTAGATAATAAATAATAAATAAAATACATTTTCTCATTGGCCCTGATCTCAGAGCTTTGTTTGTCACTAAGATACAACATAAAATGTTTTGACATAGCAGGTACTTAGAGCAAATCCAGTCCAAGATTTAGGTTAAAAGAAGAAAATTCTTGTCAATTACATTTCAAAAACCAGTGAGAAGGGTGAGTTTGGGCAATGGGGAGGACTTGAAGTCCTAACCTCTGGTTACTATCTTTACCAATAATATGTAAGATACATTTTAATGATTTGGAGAAAAAAGACAATCAAATATGTGGAGTGGTCCAGGAGAATTGGATTTTTTTTAACTTACCATAGATCATAGAAGATAGTAAATTTCTTACACTCGAGGTATTAAGAACAAATTTTACTATATATCTGAAAGGGATTCAAAAAACTGAACCTTTAAAAGTATGCTATCTTGCTGGTCATTCTTAAAATCATCCAGGAGGAAACAATGTATAATAAGCAATATCAATTGTGGAAACTATATAAAACTTCCAGTGTGCATATCCAACCTAAACTATGATCTAGGATACAGTTTGTGTGATTTTTATGGTAAGTAATGTTTAACAAAGACATTGTTTAGCAAAGATGTTATATTCTCTTACCCATTTTCTGTGTGCTTTAACCTGTTTTATTTGCGCCATTATTGTAATTGGTGCACAAAAGTTCAAAATTTAAACAAGGATTATGTTCATGAGTCCTATAATTTAGCATTGCATTTTGTTTTTAAAAGCCTAAATGCTGAAATTGCATGTGGATTTTCTGTGTAGTTATACCATCTTCCAAATGCCAATTTACGGCTATGATTTTGGCAGCCAGTTTTGGAAAGTGGACTCAACTTGTCTTGAAATGAACCTCTGCTAATTGTTTTTTGGAATCAAAATGTGCTGGTTTGAGGTAGATTTGTGGAATAATTTTGATCCTCAGTACCACATTATTGTTTGTTTTCTTCCTTTCCCCTACTCTTAGAATCACAAACTTTCCCACAGAGAAATCCCTTAAAGAATCTGAAAACTAACAAAACAGATCAATAGATTGATGGGTCAATAGATGTATCTGTGGGTAAATAATACACTTTTCTTTGATTTTCTTTTCTTTCTTCTTTTTTTTTTTTTTTTTTTTTTGGAAATCAAGAACATTTGGTAGGGGTTTGGAGTACAATTTTAATGAAAAGTGTACATTGTTAAATGCTATTAACTTAGATTTCTTATGTGAGGTTCTTGGGAAAAGTCCCAATCACAACTAGCTGAAAGAAAATGACTACCCAGTAAGTGCCCCCAACAACTTGTGCAAGATGACTACTTCCATGAGAATTATAACAGTAGATTAAAAAAATAGAATACAGTGAAATTGACTTTTTTATATACAGTGCTATAAGTTTTAACATATGAATAGAATTGTGTAGTGACACCCCAATTAAGAAATAAATCAATTAGGCAAGAATCTCTCTGATGCTATCCATTTGCAGCTACATCCATCCCTTATGTCTGACAAATTATATCATCGTAGTTTTTGTTAATGTTTTTTTAAATTTATTTTTGAGAGAGAGACAGAGAGACCCAGAGACCTAGAATCTGAAACAGGCTCCAGGCTCTGAGCTGTCAGCAAAGAGCCCAACATGGTGCTCAAACCTGCTAACCGTGAGATCATGACTTGAGCTGAAGTCAGATGGAAAACTGACTGAGGCACTCAGGCGCCCCTATATCACTATAGTTTTATCTTCTTGAGAATGTCCCATGAAAGGAACCATGTTATATACAACTATTCAAGACTATTTTTTTTTCACTCAGTGTAATGACTTTGAGATTCAGCCAAACCTTTACATATATCCATAGTCCATTCTTTTTAACTGTTGACTAATATTCTATGGTGTGGATGTAGCTTGGCTTGTTTATTCATTTACCTATTGAAGGATATTTGGGTGGTTTCTAGCTTGGGGTATTATGAAATAGAGCAGCTTATCAACATTTGTGTACATGTGCTAGTGTTGTGAACATAAGCATTCATTATTCTAAGGTAAATATCCAGAATAGGGTCAATGAATCATATGGTAAATGTACATTTTGTTCTCCAGTGTGGATATAACATTTTGCATTTATACAAGCATGCATGAGAGTTCTACATTTGCTCTGCATTCTTGCCAGCCCTTGGTATTGTCAATGTTTTTAATTGTAGACGTTGCATTAGGTGGGTAGTGGCCTCTTTAGTTCTATTATGGTTAATTATGTTGAACATAATCTGCTTATCTACAAGAAGTATATCCTCATTAGTAAGGTATCTATTCATGTATTTTGACGATTACTTAAACAAATTGTTTATCTTCTTACTGTTGAGTTTTGAGAGTTATTTACATATAGGAATGAATCTTTAGTCTGAAATGTGATACTTAAATAGCTTGACTTTTTAAGCTCCCAGTCTGTAGCTTGACTTTTATATTCTTCTGAGAAATTACTGCAGAGGAAAAGTTTTAAATTTTTATTGAAGACTGATTTATTATCCCTTCTTCTGCCACTATGGTTTTTGGTGTAATCTCTAAGAATTCCTTGACTAATTCAGGTCACAAAGATTTGTCTTCCTTTTTTTCTCTAAGTTGAATAATTAAATGATTGACATTTAGATCTGACACTTCTGAGTTAATATTTCTGTAGGTATGAAATTTGGGTCAAGGTTCAATTTGTATCTTTTTTTTGGCATATGGATGTCCATTTTTTCCAACACCATTTGTTAAAAGGTTTCTTCATCGAATTGCTTTTACACCTTTTGTAAAAACAAAAAAAATTGACCATTAAGAAACACATTTTTAAATACCACTTGGGTCAGAGATGAAATCTCCAATATTTAAAAATATTTTAAAATGTATATTTTTTTAAAGGGAAAGGAAAAATACAACATATCCAAATATGTGGAAGGCAGTGAAAGCAGTGCATAATGGGAAATGTATAGCATTGAATGCAAATATTAAAAAAGAAAAGGGATCTAAAATGACTGATCAAGGTTTCCACTACAGAAAACTAGGAAATGAAGACCAAATAAACTCCAAAGAAGAACAACATAAAAAAAACAAGTGAGAGTAGAAATCCATGAAATTGAAATCAGGAAATCAATGAAGGAAATCAACAAAACTAAAGCTGGTTCTTAGGAAAAAAAAACAAAACTTATAAGCCTCTAGATAGGCTAATTTAAAAAGAGAGAATAGAAAACACTAACAAAAAATGAAAGAAATATAAGCATAGATTCAATGGACATTAGATAATAATGTAATACTACAAACAGCTGTACACTCATTAATTTGATGATCTAGAGAAAATAGATCATTTTTTTAAGGACGCAATTTTCCAATACTCATACAGGAAGAAATAGACTATCAGCATAAGCCTATATCAATGAAAGAAGTTTAATATATAAGTTTTCAAAATAAAAAGTACCAGGCTCAGACGGCTTCGTTGTTGACTCCTATCAAACACTTAAGGAAGCAATTATTTCAGTCTGCTAAAATCTCTTTCAGAAGATAGAAACAGAAGAATAATTCCTAATTCATTCCATGAGGCGAATATTACCCTAATTCCAAAGCCAACTCACATGTTATAATAATTCACATAGGCTATAAATTTATTAAAGTGGACATGAAATTTAAGAGACAAGAAACTTAAGAAATAAATGAGAGCATTTTTGTTTCTTTACACATCAAAAGTTTTGATATACCAGTGTAGGAGAACTGCCCATTAATAAAGTACTGATGGACGGTCCCACACACACTCTTATTTCATGTTTCTTGTCAGCCTTCTGTGCCTTTAATCCTAGCAAATAACTTAGGCAAGTGTTGTAGAAGTTGAAGAAAAGTGATGTTTGAAAGGTTTTTTAAAAAGATAAAATGGCAGATTGTATAAATTAGATTTATTGTGTAAACTTGGGGTCCAAGATAACATTTTAACCTCCTTATGAACAGACATTTTATAAAAGAAAATAGAGAATACTTTTCTCACAAGGTAGCTAAAATAGGTCAGTCAAATTGGTAATGCCAGTCTATTAACTATGCATTATTAATAAAATTATGAGAATAAAATAACTAAAAAACCTTTAAGGAAAGATAACTATACTAAGAACTCTTATGAAGATAGATGCAATTAACAAATCAGTTCGGTAACATAAAATGAATTATACACCATGATCAAGTGAGGTTTACCCAGATAGAACAGACTGGTTCAACATTCAAGAATCAGTTGATATAATCTAGTACATCAACAGGCTAAAGAAGAATAATTTATGATCATATCTAATATGTATCTAAAAAGCACTGAACAAATTCCAGCATTTCCTGAGAAAAACTCTGTAAACTAAGACTACAGAAGAACGTGCCCAACTTGACAAAGAATATCTACCAAAAACCACAGATAAAATCATTCTTAAGAGTGAGAAACTGGCAGCTTCCTCACTGTCATCAGGAACTACAGGCAAAAATGTCCCTCTCAATACTTTTTTTTTTTAACATCATACAGGAAATCATAGGTACTGCAGTAAGACAAAAGAAATATAAGGTATTCATAAAAGGAAGGAGGAATTAAACTATCCTTGTTGACAGGCTTACATAACCTTCCATGTAGAAAATCTGAAAGAACTGACAAAAATCTCCTGAAAGTAATAACCAGTTATAATAAGGTTGCAGAATGCAGAGTTAATACACAAAAGGAAATTGTTTTCCTTATATGCCAGCAATTAACAAGTAGAATTTGAAATTTAAAACACAAGATTTGCAAATTAGCCCCAAAATGCAGTACTTAAGTAAGGTATACAACTAATCAACTGCTACAAGGTCTAAATGAGAAAAACTGCAGTTTAAATTTTGGAGGTATTATCAATGATACTGTGTGTGGGATTTTAGTTTAAAAATATTCATTGCTAGTATACGACACAATTTTTGTTTCCTTGAGCAGTGCAACTATACTAAACTCACCTATTCTGGAAATAATTTTGTGGATGATTGAAATTTGTGTTGAAAATCATGATATCTGTAAATAGGGACACCTTTATTTCTTCCTTTTCGATCTAAAGGTTTTTCAGTTATTTTTCTTAACTAATTGCACTGTTGAGAACTTATAGGCACCTTTGAATATATTTGTATAAACACCTATGCCTTGATTTTGATGTTAAGAGGAAAACATTTAAGAGTGGCTGGGTGGTTCAGTTGTTTAAGTGTGCAACTGCAGCTGAAGCCATGATCTCATGGTTCATGAGTTCAAGCCCCACACTGAGGTCTGTGCTGACAGCTCAGAGCCTGGAGCCTGCTTCAGATTCTATGATTCCCTCTCTCTGTGCCCCTTCCCCACTTGTGCTCTGTCTCTCAAAAATACATACTAATTTTTTTAAAAGAAAACATTTAGTTTTTCACTATTAAGTATTAGTATAGCTCTGTTTTTGTAGATCATATTTAGAAATTCCTCTATATTCCTAATTTGCTGAGAGACTTAATCATGAATGGATAGTTATGCATCAAGTGATATATTGGACAGTTGATAGGGTAGATTACATGGATTGATTTCTGAGTATTGAACGAGCTTCATGTTTCCAGGAAAAACCCCAATTGTTCATGGTTACTCACTTCTGGATGTGATTTGCTGATATTTTTTAAAGAGTTTTGTTGGAAGAGTTAGTTGAGTATTTTTATATTGTTAGATAAAGTAATGTGGGATATTTTTATACTGTTTTTGTGTAGTTGTAGAATCAGTAATGGAGGTCTCTTATGGTGCTTTTTTTGTTTCATGACAAAGATTGTGTAACTTGGGTGCTAATTCTTCAAATGTTAAGCAGAGTTTACCAGTAAAAACATCTGAGCCCGGAGATTGCTTTTCCAGAGATTTTTCACTACACATTTCACCTCTTTAATAATTATAGGACTATTTATATTATCTTTTTCATGTTGTGTGGGTTTTTTAAATTTGTGGCTATTGATGAATTGTTATAACCTGTTGAATTTATGTGCATTGAGTTCTTGGTAGTATTATCCTATTAATCATTTAAGATGTACAGCTTCTGTAGTGATACCCTATCCTTCCTTTCTGATGCTAGTAATTTGTGACATCTTTTTTGGCAGTATTGCTACAGATTTATCAATTTTATTGATCTTTTCACATAACCAGTTTTTTGGGGTTTCATTGATTTTTTTTTGTTCATTGGTTTTTAAAATTTGCTTATTTTATGTGTATTTTGCTGTTCTTTTAAACATGGAATCTTAGGGGCACCTGCATGGCTCAGTGAGTTGAGCACTTGACTCTTGATTTTGACTCAGGTCCATCATCCCAGGGTTGTGGGATCAAGTCCCTCCTCAGGGTACATGCTGTACATGGAGTCTACTTAAGATATTTTGTCTCTGTCTCTCTCTCCTGCCTCTCTTCTCCACTTACACACTATTGCTCTCTTTTAAAAAAAAGGTGGGGGGGTGCCCAGGTGGCTCAATCGGTTAAGTGTCTGACTTCGGCTCAGGTCATGATCTCACTCTTCATGGATTCGAGTCCGTGTTGGGCTCAGAGCCTGGAGCCTGTTTTGGATTCTATATCTCCCTCTCTCTCTGACCCTTCCCTGCTCACGCTGTTTCTCTCTTTGTCTCTCTCTCAGAAATAAATAAAGCATTAAAAACATTTTTTAAAGGAAGAACACAAAGTTCCAAGATAAATAAAAATGACTTAAAACCATGGATACTTAGATGATTGATTTGAGACTTTTAAAATATAAATATTTAACATACATTGTTCTTTGTATTACTTTAGCTGAAGACTACAAATTTGCTAAGTTGCATTTCATTTTTTTTAAGTGAAAAATATGTTTTCACTTCTCTTAAGGCTTTTTCTTTGATACATGGATTATTTAAACATGTTTTTAATGATCTTTTTTTGTATATTCCCCTATTGTCTTTGTGTTTTTATATCCAGTCTAATTCCACTATGGGCAGAGAACATGTTTGGTATGATTTAAATTATTATGTATTTAGTAAGATTATTTTTTGACCAAGATGATCTCTCTTGGCAAATTTTTAATACATATTTGAATATTCAGCCTTTATTTAGAATATTACATAAATATCAATTATATCCTATTTTAATAGTATTCAGTTATTCAGTATTTTTACTAATTTTTTATTTCTATTGATTACTGGGAGAGAAGTCTTGAACTAATCAACAATAATAGTTGAATTTTCATTGAACTACTATTATTGAGGATTTATCATTTCTCTTCGTCAGTTCTCTGTTTTTGTTGCAGGAATTTTGCAGCTGTTATTTACATGCACATTTATATAGTTTTGTCTCTTTGGAAATTGACTCTTAATCATGATATAATATATCTTGTCACTTTTATATAGTTACTGTAGCTTTCCTTTGATTTGCTTCGAATTTTTTTTAACTTTGAACCTATCGATATCACTGTAGTAAAGTGATTTCTTACATGCAGAATATGTTGTGTTCATTTTAAAATCAGTTCTCTATATGGCAATTTCTATACTTATATGATGTTTTAAAATAGTATGTAGTATAGGGGGATTCCTGGGTGGCTCAGTTGGATAAACCTCTGACTTCAGCTCAGGTCTTACACAGTTTTTAAGTTCAGGCCTCACACTGGGCTCGGTGCTGACAGCACAGAGCCTGGATCCTGCGTTGAGTTCTCTCTGCCTCTCTCTGCCCCTCTTCCACTCACACTTTGTTTTTCTCTCTCTCAAAAAGAAATATTTAACAAATTTTTTTAATTTTAAAAATTGTATGTAATATAGTTATTAACATTTTTGGACTTGTCTTTTTAAGTTTTTGTATTCATTCATTGGTTTTGAATTCCTTGTTTCTCCTTTCCCTGTTTCCCTTTTCATTACTAGGATACATTTCATATTTAATTTTAGTATATATGTTATGGTGGGTTTTTTTTTTGTTTGTTTGTTTGTTTTTTACTTATCCTTGTATATTTTGGTGGTTTTTCTAGCACTTTAAACTTACTTATTGGGGCACCTGGGTGGCTCAGTCAGTTCAGTGACCAGCTTCGCCTCAGGTCACGATCTTGCTGTTCGTGGGTTTGAGCCCCGTGTCCGGCTCTGTGCTGACAGCTAGCTCAGAGCCTGGAGCCTGTCTTCGGATTCGTTATCTTCCTCTCTCTCTGGCCCTACCCCGCTCACGCGGTCTATCTCTCAAAAATAATAAAACATTTTTTAAAAAAATAAAAAAATCAACTTATTAAAATATCACAGTCTATTCATTCAATCAATATTTTGTCAATCATGTGTAATATGAAAATACATATCCCCGGGTAATTTTACCATTTTTCTACTAATTGTTTCTGTGTTCCTCCTTGATTCCTGAGTTTTTAAATTTCTTTTACCATTTTGCTTCGTTCAAAAAATAACCTTAGCCATTTTTTTAGATTGAATTTACTGACTTTAGGTTTCTTTAATCTTAGAATGTTTGTATTTCACTTTCATCTTTAGAAACAGTTTTGTTGGATATGCAATTCTTGGTTGATCTTGTCTTTCAACATTTCAAAAATATTCCATTTATTTTTGGCTCCATAGTTTATTACGAGAAAATCAAAACCATTTTAATCATTGCTTCTATCTAGGTAACATGGCATTCTTCTTTGATTTGTCCTCAAGATTTTTTCTTTGTCTTTAATTATCTGTAGGTTTTTTTGTGTGTGTTTGGGCATGGATTATTTTGAGTTGATCCTGTCTGGAGCTCACAAAATTTAAATTGATAAGTTTGTGCCTTTTACTAGATTGTGGAGTTTTCACTTATTTCTTAAAAACTTTTTTTGTACTGCGGTATAAAAAAGTACTTTCTTTCTTATACTATATGTCCTGAATAGTAGGCTTTTTGTAAATGTCTCGCAGGCTCATTCGTTTCAATCTCTGATCTCTCATTCTTAATGAATCATTGGTATTGACCTATTGTCAAGTTCACTGATGATTTCCTTTATCACCTATATTTTAATATTGAGCTTGGCCATGAAAAATTAGTACTTTTTTCAGCTTTTAAATTTCTTTTTGGTTCTTCTTAATATCTCTTTTGCTGAGATTTTAGGTTTCTATTTGTTTTGAGACCATTCACTCTGAAATAT
The DNA here is from genome assembly GCF_003009895.1 of Hyaena hyaena. Lineage (NCBI taxonomy): Eukaryota > Metazoa > Chordata > Mammalia > Carnivora > Hyaenidae > Hyaena > Hyaena hyaena. Next base: position 223,396 of record NW_024082183.1, read on the forward strand.
TGAAGCATACTTCGAACAGCTGCTTTAAACTCTTCTTCAGGTAATTCCAACATCTGTGTCTTCTTAGCATTATCCACTGTGTCTTTCCTTGCCAAGTTATTCTAGATTGTCTCTTAACTATTTTGAGTATTTGGTTATGAGACTCTAGGTTTTATTTAAATACGACAGGAAATGTAAAATTAATTTTGTATTTATTTTATTCTTTTTTTTTAAAATTTTTTTAATGTTTTATTTATTTCTAGGTGAGAGAGAGAGAGAGAGAGAGAGAGAGAGAGAGACAGCGTGAGCAGGGGAGGGCCAGAGAGAGAGGGAGGCACAGACTGAAACAGGCTCCAGGCTCTGAGCTGGCAGTCAGCACAGAGCCCGACGCGGGGCTCGAACCCACGAACCGCGAGATCATGACCTAAGCGAAAGTCGGACGCTTAACCGACTAAGCCACCCAGGCGCCCCTGTATTTATTTTTATTCTTTTTTTTTTTTTTTTTTTTTAAATTTTTAATGTTTTATTTATTTCTAGGAGAGAGAGAGACAGCGTGAGCAGGGGAGGGTCCAAGAGAGAGGGAGTCACAGACTGAAACAGGCTCCAGGCTCCGAGCTGGCAGTCAGCACAGAGCCCGACGCGGGGCTCGAACCCACGAACCGCGAGATCATGACCCAGGCGAAAGTCGGACGCTTAACCGACTAAGCCACCCAGGCGCCCCTATTTTTATTCTTTAGCAGGCACTTGATATGGTTAGGGTCAGGCCACAGTTTTGACTAGTCTTCTGTGGGTTGCATTTGAAGATCAGTTCTACTTTTAAAGTTTTTGTGAAGTTAGGTATATCTGTTCTGTGGGTTGACTATTCATTGGCCCGTTTGTGACCTGGGTGGTGATCTATTCCATTGTGCTGTTTTCAAAGACAATAAAATGCTTTCAAGATCAGATCCATGCATATTGAACTTAGAGGCAAAGCTCAAAATTCATAAATGGCTATGGAGTCACTTTCACGACCTCCTTTTATCTCCTCAGCACTTCTGATTCTTTGAGCCTCTTCTTTTCTGTGCTTCAACCAGAAAGCTAGAATTTTATATCCCTAGTCTACCACACATTTACAGTGGTTGCGACTGCATCTGGGACTATAAATCAGAAGGGTATATGGAGGAGAAAAGTAATGGAATTCTGTCACATGTTCTTGAGACCACAGTGTCTCTTATTATAGAGGAAGGTAATGCTTGTTAAAATTTCAACTTCTGGCAGACTCCAGAGAGAGCAAGTAGGGGAGAGGCAGAGAGAGGAGGAGAGTGCAAGAATCTCAAGTAGGCTGCACACTGTCAGTGAAGAGCCCAATGTGGAGTTCAAACCCACAAACCATGATATCATGACTTGAGCCAAAGTCCAACGCTTAACTGACCAAGCCACCCAGGTGTCCCACGTAACAAATATCTTTAAAGGAGCTGATAGAAAAAAGCATGAAGGATTTCATTTTTCATACTGGTAAGTTTTTTTCTAGCTCTGTGTTCTTTCATGCTGTAAAATAAGCAAAAACAAATTGATTATTTGAGGGGCAATCATGCTGATACTTAGCTTCTCTTGAGATTTTAGCCAATCACTCTTGCAAAAAAGCCCCACACTATCTAGTGTTTTTATGTGTTTGAAATTATTCCTATCAAAATGGGTTAGAGATGGTCACAGAAACTTCAAGATGAATGTCATTTGAAAAGCATCTAACTCTTTAGAGCTAATGTTTTTTTTTAAGATTACAACCTTCATCTGTTTTTTTTTTTGTATGACAATTAGCCCCATGCATCACACAGCATATGACTTATAACAAATAGTTAAAACATTTGCTCGACTTGCTGAAAAAGTAAACCAACGCATTCAATTCTTCAAGCACACCTGGAATGTCTTTTGTGCATAAGACACTATGATGAAGGAAGGTATTAAAAGATGACCATGACATGGCTCTGACATCCATGAACTTTGCCAGTGGGAAAGAGAGATGTGTTAAGTTACTATAGGGCAGATGGAAACAAATAAGAAAAAGATACACTGGGCAACTTAATCAGAAGGAAAAATCTGAGTAGAGGTAAAAATGTTGAATCAAAATTAAATGTCACATAAAATCTGTCTGATTAAAGTTCATGCAATTTTAGGGAAAGAACACAAATTGGAGTCTGCAAACCTGGGTTTCTTTTTGAAGCTATACTATCCTTTATCTCTCGGATCCTAGTCTGTATACTTTCTCAAGTTTTATCTCCATATCTGAAAAACAAGGGACTTAGTTGCTTGTTAGAGTCACTCATCACATAAATTTTATGTAAAAGTTCTCTATCAGGAATTAGCAAATACTGATATTTTGTCATGTTCACTGCAGACCTTTTTTAGATGATATAAGCATCAAGTATAAAGTTAGATCCTTTTCAATCTTCCTCTCCAGTAGTTACTATTTTAAAGTTGGTTATATCTTTCTGGTCCAGGTTTATGTTTTGACTATATGTTTTTGTGTCCACATTACTGTGCCAGATATTCTATTTTATATAAGTAGTGTGTTTTTTTTTTTTTTTTTTTTTTTTTTTGAGGAATGGAACTTAATCTTTTCACTTAAACGTACATACTGGAGGTTTTTGGTTTTTTTTTTTAAGTTATTTATTTAGAGAGAGAGCATGAGTGGGGGATGGACAGAGAGAGGGGAGAGAGTATCTTATGCAGGCTCCAAGCTCAGTATGGAGCCAGATGCAGGGCTTGACTCCACAACCCTGGGATCATGACCTGAGTCAAAATCAAGAGTCAGATGCTTATCCAACTGAGCCACCCAGGCACCTCTGGAGATTTATTCCTGCTGCTGAATAAAATCAGATTCATTCATTAAATAGTACTGTATTTTAAGAATATACCAAAATATACATGTCCCTCAATGATGGATTTATTTCTTTATTCAAAATCATTCATATATTCTTTATATCCTTAAGCCCATATGAAGAATTCTCTAAGATCTAGAACTAAAATTGCTGAATCCTAGTATGCATATTTTAAACTTCATTAGACTTTGACAAACTGTTTCCAAAATGATTTTACTCTCGATGTTTGAGTATTAGTTCTCCACGAACTCTCTGATTCTTGTTGTCTGACTTGAAAATTTTCTGCATATGAAATATTAGTGTATATGCTAGAGGTTTTCAGTAAACATCCTTCATGATGTTAGGTAAGTCCCTTAATCGGATTTGCTAAAATTTATATGCTGTATTTGAGGTTTTTGATTATTTATAGAATGCATAAAAATATTTTTGTCATAAATGTAGTAGGTTTTTAAAAAATCTATATTAGACTGTTAAGTCAGTAAAAACCATAGGGTGCCCAGATTTGCTGAGGATTCTCTTGGTGTTGACTTATAAATAGTACTCCCTTTCACTTGTGGAGCTGCCTTAATGTGAATGATGGATACTCTAGCAAGATAAAAACACAAAACACATTTTGAACTAAGCAAAAAGTATTTTATTTTATTAAATTCATTTTCTGTAATGACAGGCATAATCACAAATTATTCTTTCATTAATGTGCTTAACCAGTGAATTATGTCATTGAATACTCTGAAATTAAACACTTCATTTCTTTAAGTTTTTTTATTTTGAGAAAGTGACTATGAGTGAGCATGGGCATGTGAGAGGGGGTACAGAGAGGAAGAGAGAGAGAATCCCAAGCAGGTTCCATACTGTCAGTCTGATGTTGGGCTGGATCTTACAAACCAGATCGTGACCTGAGCTGAATTCAAAAGTCCCATTCTTAACCAACTGAGCCACCCAGGTGCCCTTGAAATTAAACATTTGTTAAACTGCTGAAATGATCCTTACTGAATTTGCCCATATATATCAGACATTGTTACATTTGGATTATAATATTTTATTTGGAATTTTCACATTTATTGACAGAAAAGAATAAATACACCCTAACTTCCAAAAAATGAAAGTTTTATTTCTCTGTTTTCAGAAAAGTTTTGAAGTTAGGGTATATTTATTTTTTTCTAACTTGAAGATACATTATAATCTGCCAAAAATTTTTAAGCACAATAACCAGTAGCCTTAACAAAAACAGATTGTGGATATTTTAGTTAACCTCTCTGAACCTCAATTTCCATATTATGGTGATAATAATCACACCAGCTTCACAAGATTTCTCCAGGAACTAAATTGTACAATATATGAAAAGTACACATTCAATTTAAATGTTGATCGTAACTTATAAATGTAGAATGGAAACAAATTATTGAGGATTTTGACTGAATGACTTTAAGGCGATGACATTAAGGCATAGGAGTCTGCACATAACCAATAAGTGGAAATAATCCAGAGAGAAGATGGACAATAGAAACCTTGTTGTGTAATCAGTGTTCACCCAGCATTTCACATCTAAAGGCTTTTATAAAGGGACGTGGTTGTGGATTTCACGTTCTCACGCAGGCATGAGTTTGCGTGCCCAAAGTCAATCTAGACACAATTCCTGTTGATTTTGGAGAAAGCATTATTTATTTTAGTCCTAGACCTCTCTCTACCCCTACTTGCTAGAGGCAAAATAAGAATGTTGGCTTTGATGTGAAGCCAAATGGCTTTAATGTGTTAACATTTTGAAGCAACAACTGTAGTTTTCATTGAACAAAAATGCCCCCAGGAGACATAACAACTGTGATAAATAAATTTTACATGGTCATCCAGGATATAGCTGGACCATCTTATCCTCTTTCCAATGGGTGCATGCTGAGAAAATACAAACAAATATTTCAGTTTGAAATTTGAATGAAAAATTACCATGGTACCTTAGTCACACACGATGTTCAAAAGATTACTGTGAATTTAGAGATTGTTGTTGTCAATAGTCCTGAATTCCAAGTCAAGAGAGTTTGTAGTCCTCAGCCACTATGATTTTGGCAAGTTTATTTTCTGTGCCTTTACTCATAAGTGAATGTGTGCACATTAGATCACTGCTTTTCATAAAATTATTATGAAGATCAAATATTGCTTTATTGTAAAATAAAGGAGGGTGAACTAGTATATTAAGTTATTACTAACAGATGGTGACAGGTAATTTGACACTTAAGTTTTCAGTGGCCTTATTTAAGGTGTGTTCTCTTTTTAACTTGCTCTTGTGGCTGTCATTTAAATTAAGACACTTCTGCAGGTGAAAGGAGCACAAGAAATTCAATGGGAAAGTGGACACAAAAACTGTCCTTAGCAAACTTGAGCACTTTACTGCTTACACAACAGTTTAACAGGGGTCTTGCTCAACAGGTGGCTATTCTCCAGTAGTGAATCAGAGACTGGGTTCTCTCTAGATTTTTCCTCTGTTACCTTGCATCTGTGGACTACAACACTATACCAGTGACATCAGTATGCTGATAGACCATCTTTCCAAATAAGGAGGGGGGAAAACCGAATTCTCATGTGCAGCATATGCTAATGTCTTTGGTGTAAATACTCCTACAATGGTAAATTTCAAGCTGCCAGCAGTATAACAACTGGCTCAAAATATTCTGAGATAGTTAATGATTGGGTTTTGTGATCTGGGGGAATCCACTTCCAGAGTGTCACTGTCAGAATGTCTTTTCCATTCTAAGCAGCTGTAATGGGTAGAAAGCATAAAAGATGATGCGTGGTTGATTTTTTTAAAGTTTGTTTATTTTGAGAGGAGGGAATGAGGGGTAGAGAGGGAGAGAATCCCAAGCAGACTCCATGTTCCACGGGGAGTCTGATGTGGGGCTTGATCCCACAAACTGTGAGACCATGATCTGAGCCAATATCAAGAGTAGGACACTTAACTGACTGAGCCACTCATGCGTCCCACATGGGAGATTTTTTATTGGCCAAGGTTTGAAACTTTTAGTTCACTGATGGGAATTCATTCACCTGCAGTGAGTTCTAGGGAATCTGTGACATGTATTCCATGGACCCAGGAGGAAGCAGGGTTGTGTTACATACATAGTGAACCTGCCTCGGCCACAAGTAGGAAATACTCAAGATGACCTCTTATTACATACTATAGAAAGAGCACTATGAACCTCCAGTTTTCTGTCTAATATGCAAATGCTAAGCCTTATATGTACTTGCGGTGCTGAGGGTAATCATTTGTAACTGAAAATAGAGAGTGTATACTATGTTGTGTGAAACTTTTAGAAATAGTTTAATTATGGCTCAGTGAAATAACTCTGTGTGATTGTTCATAACATAACTATATAATACCTTTTGTTAAACATCAAAACACTGTTTTCAATGTAGAAGTCAAGACAGATTCAAGTTGCACTTCCTAGGTTTGGAATTTACTCAAATGTAATGTTTCCTACTTGACATCAATTCAATTCTTAGCATGAAGTGACACATCTGAAACTGAAAACAAACAAGTTTCATTGGTAGTGCTACTAAAATGGCAATAATGAAGACATGGAGCAAAATGCTACCTCTCATTCTGATAAAATTTCCATGTATCAGCTTCAAAAATGAACTTGTTTATTTTGTACCTAGATCTCCACTGATTTTCTTAACAGATGTATGACAGTGTATATGATGAATGACATACAAATCCTATTTTGTTCAATTTGAATTTCAATCAATATCGACCTTAAGAAGGGCGCCTGGGTGGCTCAGTCAGTTGAGCGTCTAACTTCAGCTCAGTTCATGATCTCATGGTTCATGAGTTCCAGCCCTGTGTCGGGCTCTGCACTGATACCTCAGAGCCTGGAGCCTGTTTCGGATTCTGTCTCCCTCTCTCTCTGCCTTCCCCTGCTCACACTCTGTCTGTCTGTCTCTCTCTCAAAAATAAACATTAAAAAAATTTTACCTTAAGAATATTTGAAAAGATGGGGCGCCTGGGTGGCTTAGTCGGTTAAGCATCTGACTTTCACTTAGGTCATGATCTCACGGTTTGTGGGTTCAAGCCCCACGTCGGGCTCTGTGCTGACTGCTAGCTCAGAGCCTGGAGCCTGTTTCAGAGTCTGTGACTCCCTCTCTCTCTGACCCTCCCCTGCTCACGCTGTCTCTCTCTCTCTCCTATAAATAAATAAAAATATTTAAAAAAAGAATATTTGAAAAGACTAAGTGGTGGAGTATTGAAGTGATGGAAGTAAGACAATTCAATGATTGTTTAGATAAAACTAACCATAATCATATCATTACATCTTGTATTGAACTCAGATTTTCAGGGCATACCTCTCGCATTGACAATGAAATTAATTTTTCAGTTTTTTCCTCCTAGCTGGTTAACTTGGTCGACAGTGTTAGGATATTAAAATGTTAAAATACAAAGAAGATATTTTCAGATTATAAGGCTGCCTGAAATTAGTCACTCAACTTCTACAGGATTGACTACATGAGTCTCCATCCACCAAACCATTTGCTTCCTTAATGTTCATGGTATATGTGGTGTAAAAATTAATTTCCCCCAATAGAGAACAGTGGGTGACAAGCACTAATCTGGAACCAAAATGTCTGAACTTGAAACCTGCCTGATGATTAGTAGCTCTGTAATTGGGAGCAAATCACTTTAACCTTCTGTGACTCAGTTTCTTTTCTGTAAAAAGGAGGCTGTAAAATTTGAGTCTATGCTTCAAAGCTTCACACATATGAGGACTAAATGAGTCAGTATATTTTTAGAAGTCTTTAGAATAAAATAGTAACCAGTGAGTGTTTTACAAACATTGTGTTATGACTTGTGTTTGTTTTTGGTAGTAAGATCATAATCAATTTTATATTTTCAAGTATCTGTACTTCTTAAAATTTTTTAGAATGCACATTTGCTCAGTTAAAAGCAAGGGAAAAACAGATGACTTGCCAGTTGTTTTGGTAATACTCTTTTATCCTAAGAGTTGACATGATTTTACTAATTTTAATTCCAAAAGAGGTGAAGGCCAAATTTAACCTAAACAATTACTGTAATATGCTATATAATTAAAGTTCCAATTTCATGATAATAAAAAATCAACAACCGCAAAATTAATTCCTGATTTGAATACTAAGAAAATAATTGACCCTTTTTACACCAGCAAAGTCACATGAATTATTTTTTTCTGTATACTCTATTTCTGTGTTCTAAAATTTGTCTTACAAATTTGAACTTACTTTCACAAGAAAGCAATTTTTAGTTAGGATTATAGCAAATAATTATATTAGTTGGGTTTAGATTTTTTGCTAGATAAAGAGAGCATTACAGTTTTAATCTGTCACTATGATCTATCACATTCTTGCTGTTGAATTCCCTGGCGTCTCCACTATAAAATAGGCTAACAATGCCGAACTTAAAAACAAAGTAGCAATAAAATAATTTACTTTCTATATATACCAAACATTGACAACCTTGCTTATAAAAGTCCTAAAGAAAAGATGACACATAGACACTTTGGAAACTGTAGGATAGCATGCCAGTGGAAGGTGAAAGCATTATTGTCGCATAACATAGTATTATGGAAGGTGGTAGAGCTGAGAGGAGGTTAGCAATTTGCTATTAAGAGGTGGTTTGTGTTTTGATGAAGAGCACCAACTCTGGAAATAGCTTGACTTTGAATTCTGGAACCACCATTTTCTTGCCCTGTGATTTGAGCAAGTTACTTCGTATTCGGTGAGTCAGGTTCCCCTTCTCTATAAATAGTATCTACTTCACAAGGGTTATTAAAAGGATTAAATGAGTTTATGTATATAAGGCAATTTGAAAGATTTCCTAGCATACTGTATTTTAGTATATAAATACAGTATATATATAATGTTTGTTGCTATTTATCTAGTCCAACTCCAAATTATTAAAATCAGAAAATTTGCAATTTTAATACTTTTCTTAGTAATGAGTAATTACTAATTTTAATACTAATGATATTAAAACTTTATAGTTGCCTTTGCTGCAAAAATTTTCTTTCATAAAGGGATTTGCCTTTTAACTTAAAAGATTGATATAGTGAGGATTATTGCTTTGTTTCAAAAAGGATGTTTAAAGATTGGGGAAAAAAACCCTTGTAATCATACCAGTATAATTTCATCTTTGTGTATTTCCTTCTATCACATGTATATATTTTTATGCAGGCGTAAACTTATACATATACAACTTCGTGGTCTGCTGTATCACATAATCTTGATCATTTTCATAATCATCACCTGCAAGGACAGCAACATATTGGCTCATTTTGACATTGAATCTTAAAATTTATTGCTCTCTTGTCTGTTAAAATCAGAGTTGAATATGTGACCCAACAATTAACACTTGTACACAATACTTCCTTCAGAACTAAATTCCTGTTACTGATTAGCTATTAGTATGTTTTTGTGATTTTATGTTGCAATTTTATCCACTACTATAATTAATAGCATAATGAACTTGCTTCATACTTCTTCTTTTTCAATGGATCCTCTATTCAAATAGTGACAAAGCCCAATAATGAAAATGATGAGCAAGGAGCTTCAATGTGTAAAGCAGGAATAGAAGCCCAAAACTCCACCACACCTGACTCATTACTGTCTCTCATTCTTTATCTGGCATCTAAGACAGAGGAGAAGATTTCTGAGAACACAGTTCTTAAAACCACTAACTTCATGCCTTTATAGTCCATTCAGTTTTCCATAGGTTCTAAATTTGCTTCTGGTTCCATGAGAGACCTCAGGACTTTGGTTCCCTGCTAGAATTGTTTCACTGAGCTACACCTTAGAATAGGACTCTCTTTCTGCAGTGTTTGTTGTTAACAGACTAGTGAAGAACATTTTGTTCTTAATTAAGGAGAATCACTTTATGAGACTAGAAGAGAAATTTTTCTGAAGCTTTAATTCCAGTAGGGAGCAAATAGGTATTTTATCCTTTGTCTTGTATTTTAAAGACTTTGAATCTTGTAATTGATTTCTCTCTTTGCTTTGGTCTCTGGTTGTAGTTGAATTTGCAACCCAGCTGTACCAATTATACACAATACTTCTTTGTATAGTAAACTGACAATGACTTTGTTTAACTACTGATTTTTTTTTTTTTTTTTTTTTTTTTTTTTTTTTTTTTTTTTTTTTTTTTTTTTTTTTTTTTTTTTTTTTTTTTTTTTTTTTTTTTTTTGCCTTCCTTGATTACTTCATCTCTCTCACTGCTCTGGGCTCTTCAAGTTGTTTTGTAAACAACATACGTGATTATTTATTGGGTTAAGTAGTGGAATTATCCTGTGAATATATGTAAGTGTTCTTGTAACTTTTTTTTTAATAGTTTATTGTCAAGTTGGTTTCCATATAACACCCAGTGCTCATCCCCACAAGTACCCTCTCTTACTGTAGCCTTCGATTTGATGGAAGGAAGAGCCTTTTCTTTGCCTCAAAGCTACTTTTCTTATGAATTGTTCACGAACTCATAAAAATGAATGTAAATATCCAAGATGAACAGTGCATACATGTGACTGTTAAATGTATTGTACCTACATCTTCTTGTTTAATTCTAACAGCTCTTAAAAAATACTGAGGCATTACTAAATATTAGCCATGGCTAGAGTATTTTCTAGCCAACCACATGACTGGTGTCCTTAGTTTCCATTTACTAAAATAAATTGAAGGTTAATTTGCAGCAAATGCCTCAGCAATAGAAAACTTATTTTTCTTTACTACTTGTGTCACCAAGATCTTAGAGCCTTTGGGCAAATAATAGTCTCCTATAGTGCACGTTTTAGTCAGTTGGATTTCTTCATACCAATCTTTCTGGGCCTATGCTGTAATTGTCTTTCTGAAATGGTCAAGAAATATAGTTGAAAAAAATTAATGTCCACTAGCCAGAAGACAACAGGTTCTCAAGCACATAAGCTTTGTAGGGTTTTGTTTGCTGCCCATAATGAATGAAATTACCACACTGTTTATTTTCAACCAGTAATTACTTTTTAATTGTAAAAGGTCGGAATTTCTGCCAGGGCTTTAATTTATTGAGTTGACTCCATCATTCTGCTCAGGGATAATGGAGTATTTACCGTGGAGTACATGTTGTTTACTACAAGGATTATTTTCACACTCACGTAGTTCTAAATGGTAAATTAACTCAGGTAGAGGCTGTTAACATGTGCCGCTGAACTGACTGTCCACAAACTGCAAAAGCAGGTTTGCTTTTTTTTTCAGTAACAGATTGAGCAATAAAGATGTGTCAGTGTCTGACAAGATGTACTCCACTGTATGTGAAATACGTTCTATCCCTGTTTTCTTTGTAAGAAAGAGAAAAGAAAGGCAGAGGCCTCTTGATATTCGTCCCAGCTTTAGGCAATAAATGTGTCTTGGCTCACTATACTTTAGCTTTTAATTGCCTATTTGACAGTAAACCTATTTCCATAATGCCATGTCTACATTTCATGTTTTATTTGATGTGCTCATAACTCCAGAGAACAGCATTTAGCTGGTTTTGTTTATATAGTTTATTCTGTGTCATAGCTTTGTTTGCTGCTTAATAAAAATCACCATTCAAGATGTTGTTTAGGATCCTTAGCGCCTTCTGAAAAGTTTGCATCCTTTGCACATTGTTTTTAAAGAAAGTCCATTTGAGAAATAAGAATATGGAAAATGCATTGAAAAAATTGGTTGTGTATTCCTTATGTCCTTCTGCCACCTCTCAGAACCCCAGTCCAAGAGCTTAGCTGATGATACTGTTCATTTTCTTTTTACCTCACAGGAAGTTTCATTTTCATGTCAAGAAATTGTAAAAATAACCCAGACCTATTAAATACAGTAATAATACATCAGTATGTAAGACACGTTAAAAAGAAGTTGCAGATTAGGGCACCTGCATCCAACTCTTGATCTCAGCTCAGGTCTTGATCCAGGGTTGAGAATTCAAGTCCTGTGTTGGGCTCCATGCTGGGTGTGAAGTCTCTTTAAAAAAACAAAAACAAAAACAAGAACAATTCCCAGGTTAGTTACTTTGAGGCTGATTTCATGCATCCAAGGCTTTGAACCATCTTGCTCAGAATCACATGTTTACACAGAGGTGCGTTAGGAGCTACTGCAGTGGAGGCAGGCCTGAATGGGTTGTGTAATGAAGCCCCACACCATTTCAACTGGGCAAATTCTGCATTCAATATTCCTATATATTGGGTTCATAGACAAATGAGTTTGGGGGGAAAAGGACAAAGAATGCATTAATTTTATAGATGAGAAAACCGAGATCCAGAAAAGACAAACAAGGGATTTGCCTAGGTAATTATCAGCCAGTGCTACCTACATTTGTATCCATTTATGTTAACCTCCCTTCTGGAACTTTTTGCCTAAATTGGCTCAGTTACCCTTAGGCCAATATGGCTTTCTTACTGATAAGGAGTCATGTTCTGGAGGAGTCAAGATAGTTGCCTTATATGACTTTCTTTTGAAATGCATGGATTTTTCATCAACAACATACATTTTTAAATTGAGGTAAAACTTACATATAATGTACATATATGAAATGTACAGTTAAATGAGTTTTGACAAGTATATACAGGCAAACAAAAGCTACATCATGATACAGATTATTTCTATCATGTTTTCTTGTCGTCCTTCCCCTTAATTCTACTGGATGGAAACAACTATCTCTGGCTTCTATAACTATAGACGAGTTCTTCCGGTTTTAGAATTTCATACAGGTGTAGAATACAGCCCTTACTTTTTGAGTCTAGATTCTGATGTTCAACATGTTTTTGAGATTCATCCATATTATTACATGTTAGTAATTATTTTTTTTGTATAGAGTTTTCCATTATTTGAGTATATTATTTGAGTATATTGTGATATTTGTTCATCCTTTTGCTGATGGACTCTGGGCTTTTCTCTCTCTCTCTCTCTCTCTCTCTCTCTCTCTCTCTCTCTTTTTTCTTTTGTATGCATGGAGCTCCTAAGAATACTTTAATATGGGCTTTTTATGAACACATACTTGCTTATCTTGAGAAAATACTTAGTAATGGAATTGCTGGGTTATAATAAAGATATATGTTTAACTTTATAAAACAAACCTGTCTGTTCTCTAAAATAGTTTTTATTGTATACTCTAACAAGAAATATATGAGAGTGCCAGGTGCTTCATATCATGCAAACATTATCAATCTTTTAAATTTGTTTTTTTAAAATAGTTTATTGTCAAGTTGGTTTCCATATAACACCCAGTGCTCATCCCAACAAGTGCCCGCCTCCATGCCCATCACCCCCCTTCCCCTCTCCCCCACCCCCACCAGACCTCAGTTTGTTCTCAGCATTCAAGAGTCTCTCATGGTTTGCCTCCCTCCCTCTCCCCAACTATGTTTCCCTTTCTTCTCCCCCATGGTCCTCCATTAAGTTCCTCCTAATCCACCTATATGTGCAAACATATGGTATCTGTCCTTCTCTGCCTGACTTACTTCGCTTAGCATAACACCCTCTAGTTTTATCCATGTTACTACACATGGCCAGATATCATTCTTCCTCATTGCCATGTAGTATTCCATTGTATAGGTGAACCAAATCTTCTTGGTCCATTCATCAGTTGATGGACACTTAGGCTCTATCCATGATTTGGCTATTGTTGAGAGTGCTGCTATGAACATCGGGGTCCATGTACCTCTATGCATCAGCACTCCTGTATCCCTTGGGTAAATTCCTAGCAGTGCTACAACTGGGTCCTAGGGGAGTTCCATTGTTAATTTTTTGAGGAACTTCCACACTGTTTTCCAGAGGGGATGCACCCGTTTACATTCCCACCAACAGGGTAAGAGGGTGTCCATTTCTCCACATCCTCGCCTGCATTAGAGTCTCCTGATTTGTTCATTTTAGCCACTCTGACTGGCGTGAGGTGGTACCTCGGTGTGGTTTTGATTTGTATTTCCCTGATGATGAGGGATGCTGAGCATCATTTCATGTGTCTGTTGACCATCTGGATGTCCTCTTTGGAGAGCTGTCTGTTTATGTCTTCTGCCCATTTCTTCACTAGATTTTTTTTATTTTTTTTTTTGAGTGTGGAGTTGGTGAGTTCCTTATAGATTTTGGATACTAGCTGTTTATCTGATATGTCATTTGCAACTATCTTTTCCCATTCCATCGGTTGCCTATTAGTTTGATTGTTTTCTGTGCAGACGCTTTTTGTCTTAAAAAAATTTTTTTTAATGTTTTATTTATTTATGGGAGAGAGGGAGAGACAGCGTGAGCAGGGGATGGTCAGAAAGAGAGGGAGATACAGAATTCGAAGCAGGCTCCAGGCTCTGAGCTAGCCATCAGCCCAGAGCCCGATATGGGGCTTGAACCCATGAACCGTGAGATCATGACCTGAGCCAAAGTCAGACACTTAACTGACTGAGCCACCCAGACGCCTCCAGAAGCTTTTTATCGTGATGAGGTCCCAATAGTTCATTTTTGCTCTTGATTGCCTTGCCATTGGGGATGTGTCAACTATGAAATTGCTGCTGTTGAGGTCAAGAAGGTTGTTCTTTCTCCTCTAGCGTTTTGATGGTTTCCTGTCTCATATTCAGGTCCTTTATCCATTTTGAGTTTATTTTTCTGTAGAGTGTGAGAAAGTGATCTAGTTTCATTCTTCTGCATGCTGCTGTCCAGTTCTCCCAGCACCATCTGTTAAAGAGGCTGTCTTTTTTCCATTGGATACTCTTTCTCGCTTTGTCAAAGATTAGTTGGCCATACATTTGTTGGTACAATTCTGAGTTCTCTATTCTATTCCATTTGTCTGTTTCTGTTTTTGTGCCAATACCATACTGTCTTGATGATGACAGCTTTGTAGTAGAGGCTAAAGTCTGGGATGGTGATACCTCCCGTTTTGGTTTTCTTCTTCAATATGACTGGCTATTCAGAGTCTTTTGTGGTTCCATACAAATTTTAGAATAGTTCTAGTTTTGAGAAGAATGCTGGTGCAATTTTGATTGGGATTACATTGAATGTGTAGATAGATGGCTTTGGGTAGTAATGACATCTTAACTATATTTATTCTTCCAATCCATGAGCATGGAATGTCTTTCCATTTCTTTGTGTCTTCTTCAATTTCCTTCATAAGTTTTCTATAGTTTTCATCATACAGATCTCTCATGTCTTTGGTTAGGTTTATTCCTAGGTATTTTATGTTTTTTTGTGCAATTGTGAATGGGATCCGTTTGTTGATTTCTCTTTCTGTTGCTTCATTATTGGGGTATAAAAATCCCACCGATTTCTGTATGTTGATTTTGTACCCTGCAACTTGGCTGAATCATGGATCAGTTCTAGTAGGTTTCTGGTGGAGTCTGTCGGGTTTTCTATGTAGAGTATTATGTCTCCTGCGAAAAGTGAAAGTTTGACTTCTTTGCCAGTTCTGATGCATTTTATTTCCTTTTGTTGTCTGATGGCTGATCCTAGGACTTCCAACACTATGTTAAACAACAGTGATGAGAGTGGAAATCTCTGTCATATTGCTGATCTCCGGGGAAAAGCTCTCAGTTTTTCCCCATTGAAGATGATGTTAGCTGAGGGCTTCTCATAGATGGCTTTCATGATGTTTAAGTAAGTTTCTTCTATCCTGACTTTCTCGAGGGTCTTTATTAAGAAGGGATGCTGTATTTTGTTAAATGCTTTTTGTGCATCTATCGACAGGATCATATGGTTTTTATCCTTTCTTTTGTTTACGTGATATATCACATTGATTGATTTGCAAATATTGAATCAGCTCTGTAACCCAGGAATGAATCCCATTTGATCATGGTGGATAATTCTTTTTATGTGCTGTTGGATTCGATTTGCAAGTATCTTGTGGAGGATTTTTGCATCCATATTCATCAAGGATATTGGTCTATAGGTCTCTTTTTTGCTGGGTGTCTGTCTGGCTTTGGAATCCAAGTGATGCTGGCTTTGTAGAATGAGACCAGAAGTTTTCCTTCCATTCCTATTTTTTGGAATAGCTTGAAAAGAATGGGTATTAACTCTGATCTATATGTCTGGTAGAATTCCCCAGGGAATCCATCTGGCCCAGGGCTCTTATTTGTTGAGAGATTTTTGATAACTGATTCCATTTCTACACTAGTTATGGGTCTGTTCAGATTTCCTATCTCTTCCCTGTGAATTTTGTTAGTGAGTGGGTGTTTAGGAATTTGTCCATTTTTCCTAAGTTGTCCAATTTGTTGGCATATAATTTTTCACAGCAATCTCTGATAATTGCTTGTATTTCTGAGGGGTTGGTTGTAATAAGTCCATTTTTCATTCATGATTTTGTCTATTTAGATCTTCTCTCTTTTGTTTCTGAGATGTGTGGCTAGAGGTTTGTCATTTTTGTTTATTTTTTTTAAAAAACAACTCTTGGTTTTATTGATCTGTTCAACTGGTCTTTTTGGATTCTATGTTGTAATTTCTGCCCTGATTTTTTATAATTTCTCTTGTCCTACTGGGTTTAGGTGCTCTTGTTGCTCTCCCTCTAGTTCCTTTAGGTACGCTGTTAGATTTTGTATTTGTGTTTTTTCTAATTTCTTGAAATAGGCCTGGAGTGCAATGTACTTTCCTCTTAGGACTGCCTTTGCCACATCCCATAGAGTTTGAGTAGTTGTATTTTCATTTTGATTTGTTTCCATATATTTTTAAATTTCTTCTCTAAGTGCCTGATTGGCCTATTTATTCTTTAGTAGGGTGTTCTTTAACCTCCTTGTTTTTGGAGATTTTCCAGACTTTTTGCTGTGGTTGATTTCAAATTTCATAGCATTGTGATCTGAAAGTGTGCATGGTATGATCTCAATTCTTTTATATTTATTGAGGGCTGTTTTATGTCCCAGTATGTGATCTATCTTGGAGAATGTGCCATGTGCACTTGAGAAGAAAGTGAATTCCATGGCCTCGGGATATAGAGTCCTAAATATATCTTTCAAATCCATCTGGTCCAATGTGTCATTCAAGTTCATTGTTTCTTTAGTGTTTTTCTGTCTAGTTTATCTATCCATTGCTGTACGTGGAGTGTTAACGTCCCCTGCTATTAGCACATTCTTATCCATAAGCTTGTTTCTGTTTGTGATTGTTTTATGTATTTGGCTGCCGCTGTATTCGGTGCATAGACATTTATAATTGTTAGCTCTTCCTGATGGATAGTCCCTGTAATTATTATATAATACCCGTCTTCATCCCTTATTACTGCCTTTACTTTAAAGTCCAGTTTGTGTGATATAAGTATAGCTACTCCTGCTTTCTTCTGATTTCCAGTAGCATGATATATATTTCTCCATCACCTGACTTTCAGTTTTTTTATCCCTTCTGCTACCCTATGTCTTTTGATTGGAGCATTTAGTCCATTTACATTCAGTGTTATTATTGAAAAATATGGGTTTAGAGTCACTGTGTTCTCTGTAGGATTCATGCTTGTGGTCGTGTCTCTGGTACCTTGTGTTCCTTGCAATATTTCCCTCATAGAGTCCCCTCAGGATTTCTTGTAGGGCTGGTTTAGTGGTGATGAGTTCTTTCAATTTTTGTTTATTTGAGAAGACTTTTATCTCTCCTTCTATTCTGAATTACAGGCTTGCTGGATAGAGGATTCTTGGCTGCATATTTTTTTCTGTTCATCACATTGAAGATTTCCTGCGATTCCTTTCTGGCCTGCCAAGTTTCAGTAGATAGGTCTGTAACCACTCTGATAGGGTTCCCTTTGCATGTTAGGGCCCTTTTATCCATAGGTGCTTTCAGAATTCTCTCTTTGTCCTTACATTTTGCCAGTTTCACTATGATATGTCATGCAGAAGATCGATTCAAGTTACGTCTGAGGTGTGTTCTGTGTGCCTCTTGGATTTCAGTGTCTGTTTCCTTTCCCAGGTCGGGGAAGTTCTCAGCTGTAATTTGTTCAAGGACTCCTTCAGCGCCTTTCCCTCTCTCTTCCTCTTCTGGAATCCCTATCATACAGATGTTGTTCCATTTGATTGTATCGCTCAGCTCTTGACCTCTCTTTTCCTATTTCTGGATCAGTTTACCTTTCTTTTTTTGTAATTGTGTCTTCTAATTCACCTATTCTCCTCTCTGCCTCTTCAATCTGTGCATTGGACGCCTCCATTTTATTATGCATCTCATTTATAGCTTTTTAAAAATTCATCACAACTCTTTTTAAGCTCCATAGTCTTTGCAGCAATAGTTTCTTTGATGTCTTCCATGCCTTTTTCAACCCCAGCGATTAATTGTATGACTATTGTTCTAAATTCTTGTTCAGTTATGTTGCTTATATCTGTTTTGAGCCGTTCTTTGGCTGTCATTTCTTTCTGGAATTTAGAGGAGAGTTCTTCCATTTCGCCATTTTGGCTAGCTTTCTCTCTTGTTAGTTTTAAAAGCTCGTTATGCACTCTGCACTTGTGAGTACTGCTGTATTAAAGAAGGCTCTTTGACTGTCCAGGGCTTATCCATTCAGGAAGTGTTCTTTGAATGGTGTCTCTGGGTCTTTCTTGTTGAGACTGGTTATTTTATTTCCCTACCTGTAGTGGTTTTTGGGACTCTCCACCATGTTTACTTTGGCTTGTTTCTTGAGGTAGCCTTGGAAAAGAAAACAGACAGACAAACACACCGGGAACAACGGCACACAAACGCACAGACAAATCTAAGAAATACACAAACCGAAAGGGAAAAAGAAGAAAAAATAAGGGGGGGGGGGGAAGAAAAGAGGAAGGAGGAAAAACAAATAATAAAAATATGATTAAAAAATAAAAAGTAAAAAAGAAAAAAAGAAAAATGAAAAAAAAAAAAAACCCCAAAATACAAAGGACAGTCTAAAAGCAGAAAACCAGAATTCCCAGCTACAAATAAAGAGCAGTGTCTATGCAGTGCTGATAGAAGAGCATATACAAAGAAATGACAGGGCAGGGAGGAAGCAAAATTGGATGATGACTAGACAGACTAAAAGGCTTAATTCAGAGAGAGAAAGAGGAGAATAAGAGGCGAGGAGAAAGAAACGAAGATAATTTTATTCAAAGAAACTATATAGTCTAATACTCCAGAGAGACAGAGATAAAAAGGTAGAGGTGGAGGTATAGAATATACATCTAGAGAATAGATTAAATGTGACTGTGTAAGCAAACCGATGACCAGAGTGCCCAGTCCAACAGAGGGGAGGTATATGAATGAGGGAAAATATATCTGAATAGGAAGAATTGATCTAGAATTAATCATGGCTGTGCATCCATGTTGGTCTTGCCCCAGACTCCGGTTAAAAAAAAAAAAAAAAAAAAGGCAGCTCTCTAGTGGGGATGCATGTGGTTTGGTGTAGGCAGGTTTTAGCCTACACTGTGTCCTACGGGTGCTCCCTGAGGTCCCACCTTAGTGGTTGTGGGGAGAAAAATGGCAGGGCCCAGTCCCTCCTCGAACCAAGCATTGCCACTCACTCTTCCGGGTCAGCTGTCCCTGTGCTGGGGGCATAGCCAAGGTGGGCCATGCTCTATGTCCCAAGCCACGCCTTGTTTCCAGATCTTAGTCTGTGCACCCCATTGATAACACCGGAAATATAGACCCACAGGCCGAGTCCCTCCAAACCGTTTCAAGCCGGCCACCTCCCCACTGGAGATTGAGCCGAGCCAGAAGACTCAGTCTTTTAAATTTGAGTCATTTTGGTGTCTATGAGACAGTATCTTAATAAAGTCTCTATTTGCATTTCCCTTGTGCCTAATGATGTTGGGCATTTTTCGAATGCTTTCTCATCCATCTTTTCTACTTTGAAAAATGTATTCAAGTCTCATGGTCATTTTATTTTTTTAAACATTTTTTTAATGTTTGTTTATTTCTGAGACAGAGACAGAACACATGTGGGGAAGGGGCAGAGAGAGAGGGAGACACACAGCACCTGAAGCAGGCTCCAGGTTCCAAGGTGTTAGCACAGAGCCTGATACAGGGCTTGAACCCACAAATGGTGAGATCATGACCTGAGCTGAAGTTGGACACTTAACCAACTGAGCCACCCAGGCACCTCAAGTCTCATGGTCATTTTAAAATTCACTTGTTCTCCTTTATGTTATTGATTCATATGAGTTCATTATATGTTTTGAATATAAGTATTTTGCAAAATACGTATTCTGAAAATATTTTTCCCAGATTGTGATATGACTTTATTTTATTAATGGAAGCTTTTGATAAAGCTCTTATTTGAAAAGATTCACCCTTCCCTTGATATTTTTCTTTTTTCTTTTTTTTTTTTTGATTGGTGGTTTTGTGCTCAATATATTTTGCATGTTGCCGAATAAGAAGTTATTCTAATCCAAAGCTTCTTCTAGAAGCTTTATATTTTTAGCTTTTATGTGTGGGTCTATGAATCACCTCAAATTACATGTCGTTTCAGTTTGGGGTTGAGGTTCATTTTCCTTTTTCAGATTTTTAATATTAATTTATTATTATTATTTATTCTTAAGTTAGTTACCATACAGTGTAGTCTTGGCTTCAGGAACAGATTCCCATGATTCATCACTTATATACCACATCCAGTGCTCATCCTAACACATGCCCTTTTAAATGCCCATTGCCCATTTCCCCCACCTTCCCAACTCCCCACCCCAAGGAGAAGTCAGTCTTTGAGTCTTCACAGGTGACATGATATTCTACATTAATATTGGGTTGAACTGGCTTCTTTCAGCATTGAGATGCATTGATATCTTTTTTGACAATCAGTGGACCACATATGTGTTTATTTATTTCTGGATCTCCTATTTTATTCCATTGTTTGATCTACTGTTATGTCACTATCACACAGTCTTAATTAATGTAGCTTTATAGTATATGTTGAAATCAGGTATGTAAGTCTTCCAACTTTGTTTCTTTTCCAAGATATTTAGGCTATTCCAAGTCTGATTTCTTCATACAGTTCAGATTTAGCCTATCAATTTCTATAAGGAAATATCTGGGATTTTTATTGGACTACATTAAATTTATAAATCAGAATTGAATCTTGATAATGTTCAAATTAATATTGTATACTTCTCTTCTTACTCAGGTCTTTAAAAATGTACTCTAAGTGACATTTTGTCTCATTATAGTAATCTTGCATTTCATATGTGCAGTTTGTTTCTAAGCTTCTTATGGTTTTTGGTACACTATGATATTATTTCGTTTTCCAATTGGTTGCTGCCAGTATTAGAACTACAATTTATTTTTGTGTTTTGACCTTACATCCTGTGATCTTGTTAAAGTCTCCTATTAATTCTAGTTTTAGAACAGATACCTTAGGATTTATACATAAACACTATGTTGCTTATAAATATGGGCAGTTTGCTTTTTAATTGTCTGTAAGCCTTTTGCTTTTTCTCCTTGCCTTAATGCTTTTGTTGAAATACCCAGCACAGTGTTAGGAGTTGCAGGGACACATCTTTGCCTTGATCCTGATACAAGGAGAAAAACACTGAGTATTTTACCATTAACTAAGATGTTGTTTGTGGGGCTTTCATAGGTATCCTGGTTTTCAATCTGAAGATGTTTCATTTTAATCCCAATTTGCTGAGAAAATGGTTTTAATCAAGCTAATCCCTAAATTTCTTTCAATGTGTTTTCTGTATCTTGTGATTTTTCTCTTTTACTCTGTTACAGTGGTAAATGACATTGATGAAATTTCAAATATTAAAACAGATTTGATACCTGAGGATATACTCTATTCGGTCCTTGGGTGTTATCTTTTTACAAAACAGAGTATTACTGGGTTTGATTTATGTATGTTGTTTTAAGAGATTTGTGTCTGCATTCCAGAGAAACGCTTGATCTGTAGTTTTCTTATAATGTTTATCGAGTTTCCATATCAAGGATATGGTGTTTTCATCATGTAGCATTCTGTCCTCTTGTATTCTGAGTTATATAAAATTTGTATTATTTCTTGAGTATTTGATAGCATTACCAGCAAAGATAAATTTATGTTTTAGTTTGTAAGTAACTTGGAAATTACTGAGTTTCTTAGGTTCTTTTAATGACAGTCTCATTCTGACCTCTAATAGAAATTTCCAGGATAATTCAGTTGGCAAATTATAATGTTTTTAATTATAAGACCTCTTTCATGGTTATCTTCAACTATTGTTTATTTGCTATTGTTTTTTAATGTTCTACATCATTTTCTGAACTTCCATGTATAAATTTCTTCATGGCAAGGGCTTCAATGCCTGGTAATAATTACAATTCCTATTATATTGCCATGATGTCTTGAGCACATGGTAAATTCTTACTCATTTGATCTTATATCAAAACTTTAAGGAAAAATGTCTTTTACTTGTCTTTAATTAATTCTTTCAAGAATCAAGGGAATCCCCTTCATTCCATTATTATTAAATTTGCTGATTACCAAATCTCTTTTCTTCATTAAAATTGATTTTTATCATATCCATTACTCATTCCACAATAAAATTTGAAATATCACCTTCTATAAGCACATTTCTTAACTTTTGCAAATGTAAAATTCTTGAATTTAATTTGCTATTCATTTTTTCCATCCATTTACTTCTGAAAACCATCTCTAGAAATCAGCCCTTTTGTTCCTTGTTGGATTACTTGCAGAAAATTGTATTCGAGATAATTTTAAGAAAGACAGTAGAATATAAAAAAAATGGACTTGAGAAAATAAGTTACTCAATTATACATTAGGAAATGTACATAAAAAACCAAAATCCCATCTCCTTACTAGGAATGATTCAGAAATGGTTATGTGACTCATTTCTTGCCCCTGAGATGTAGAAGATGTGGGCAGAAGTTTAGTGAAGAGTCATTTTAACTATTAAAGGATAGCATTGGGGCAGCCTGCACCTCTACCAGTATAAAGAAGAAAACATGTAAATCGTCCTCTTCATCAAAGTTACTCTAAGACCATTAGAAGAACTGTCTTCCATTGAAATTACTACTGTGGTTAGCAGATGGGAGTAATGACTAGAGTCTGGACACCTGGTGATATTAATGAATTTCTCAATCAGCTAATCTTGAACCCTGCCCTATCTCTCAACTTGATCTTTTGGATTAATTTAATTATATTATTATTTAAGCCTCTTGTAGCTAGAAATGTCTCCAGTGTTACGATTTAGGATTCAGAACACATAATGAAAATGTATATGGTATATGCATGTGCATGTATGTCTTTTGCATTTAGGGGAAATCACTTCTTCTTCTTTTTTTTTTTAATATTTTTATTTCTAGGAGAGAGAGAGACAGCGCGAGCAGGGGAGGGTCAGAGAGAGAGGGAGTCACAGACTGAAACAGGCTCCAGGCTCTGAGCTGGCAGTCAGCACAGAGCCCGACACGGGGCTCGAACCGCGAGATCATGACCTAAGCGAAAGTCGGACGCTCAACCGACTAAGCCACCCAGGCGCCCCAGGGGAAATCACTTCTTGAAGTGGCAACATCTATGCAACAGTAGAGTGGACACCCCTGGAAAAATATATGTGACATTGCAGAAATAGGTTTCAGAAAAATTATGAAAGATCTTTACAGACTTGAGAAACTGTGTTTTGAGTATCATATTTAGGGAGGAAGCAAGACTGAAAATGATGAAGGAGGAAGCTGGCTCAGAGGAAGTGGATGAATAATATCAGACTGATTTTAATATGGATATGAGTTGCAGATTAATTATTTTAAGTACAAACTTGAGACTTCTGTTTCCATGGTTTATATAATTTCCTATGTGGCCAAAGCCAAGAAAAAATTTACTAAGTGGATGTGGTATTATATCAATAATTGCTATTTACCTAAATAGAACATACAAGCTGAACTTATTTAAGTCACCAATAATTGCTATTTGGTTCTCATTATTATCTTTATTTTTATTCTGGATGTCATATGGCCCTGAATGTTGTAGAATTTTGATGAGCAGTAAAACCAGATCTTAGGAAATTTGACAAGGAAAGCCTTTTTATTAACCTACTGTAAGAAATATTTAGAAGGTAAGCAGAACAATATATGTATTATCTAATTGGCCCATTTAATCAACTTTAATCATGTTCACAATTTTCAAAAATAAAAACATCTTGTTTCCAAGGCTTGCCTAGGATTTTGAAGAAAAGAATCTGGAATGTATTCTAATTTATGACCATTGCAGCTAAACCACAGAGGCTAATATGTTTTCAGTTTGGTAGAACTAAACTTCCCAACTGTGATAGCCATAACCATACTCAATCTGTTTTTCTCTGTAATGGCATTTTGCTTTGTCTTATTTTTCTTAGTGCTTATTTCAATGATAAAGTTTGGGGGGGGGCGGGTAAACTATGTGGCCATTCCTGTTGCTACTTTACCTTCAAGGCTATAGGATTCTTTATTTTTTCAAAAGAAGAAAATCATAGAGAAGGATTCTTTGAGTAAAAAAACCTGGACAATGAGTCTAGGCCCATTGTTTTCCAGGATTGACTTGACACGGGCAGATCTTCTTGTCTGAATTCTGCAAGTCCAGATATTGCCATTTCTTCTTTCCAGGCCCTCACTCAGTATAGTCAAGCCCATGGGAAGCTCTCTGTTTCTGCTACCAATTTCACTTGTCATCTTTTACCTCTTTCTGTGTGTGATGGAATGGAATTATCAATAGGCAAAAATGATGCAGTTGAGGCCACCTGATCCTAATCTACCTGGTATTTATTCTGTAGGCAAAAAACAACCTGCATCCTTTTGTATACTAATTTTTTAGGTAAATGTTACTTGATGAATTTTCACAAATAACAAATTTATAAAAAATAATTTTCTACTTCCAGATGAATGGAGGGTTAATGACAACAAAACAATCCACCACCAAATCTAAAATGGGGTCAAAGCTGATAGCTTAATATTAAAACAGAGCAGAGTTTATGCGTTCTGGGTCAGGAAAACAGAAAAACAGTGCAGAGAGAATTCATCTACAATTTAAAAATACTTCACTGCAAATGTGCCTTCAAATCTGTGCCAATTGTTCTTGGATCATGAGTCATTCTGTAGTTATTTTTCTAAAGGAAGGAGTAGAGCTTTCTTGTTGAAAGGAATATTGGCTGATTCAATTAAATAGCAGAGATGTGGAGCAGGACAGATGATTAAATATTTCAATTTGTGATGGGGATTTTTGTGTCATTATTTTGTACCTATGTTTATTTCAGTGTTTCAGTCTACAAAGCTATCAAACAAATATAGCATACCTCACAGAGGACTTCTGAAAGATTGAGCAGTGAATGGGACACTAGGCTAGAATAAGGATGTCTGGACTCGTTTCCTTCTGCAATCCTAGTGTTCTTAACCTCTGTAACTCCCAAGTGCTCAGTGTCTAAATGAGATTAATAACCTGGAGACTCAGGGAGAGTTTGTAGACGTTCTTTGCAGCTTATGATAGAAGATATAAAAACAAGTCCGAATTACAGCTCTGTGATATAGAGTTTGTAGAATGTTATTAAAGCAGAGAGAAGTCATGAACCTCAAAAACAATATTTACCCATAATTTGTGACATAATTAAAAAACTCCTGCTCCTGTTGAAACGGAGGGCTGCTATGTAGAGATTAGCTTCCACTTTTCAAGGTCACTTCTCAACTGGATTCATAACCAAAGCAGACTGAAAAAATTTCAGTAACTATAAGGTTAAAAAATATGCAAATGGAATTCAATGAAAGACTAGGCACTAGGCTCTGTGGAGGGCACTGTGTTGATGGAGACTGATATCTAGACTACACTGATAGAAAGCCTTAAACTTCAAGGGTGCCTATCCTGGTGCATGATGCACCTTGACTGGATGGAATGTACTCAGTGGATATGTAACAAAAAGAAAAAGCAGTACAGTTCATGTATGATAATAAAGGGCATTTACACTCGGAGTACACAGCATTCTGAATGTACTGATTGAACTTTTAAGCTTTTTTGTTTTACCGTCTGTCTTGGTTTTAATAACACTTGATACAGGTGTTTTATCCTCTTCATAAATGGGGAAATGAGGTATAGTGAAGTTGAATAATTTATACAGTGTCACACTGTTAGCAAGTGCTAGAGTAGCTCTTGAATACTGAAGCCTGTTTTCATGTCCCCAAAATTGCACACTGCCTCAGATGTGCCCACTTCCACACACACGGTCCAGTCATCTGGCTGCAGCGGAATGGACAGACAGAACACTAACGCTTGCTAACAGACTGTAGTTCAGAGAGGAAACCAGAGGTCTCTGAAGAGAATAACAGTATGTGACAGCCAACATAACCCTGAATAGAGCTGTGAAGCATGAGCTATATGAAGAAAAATGGCATTAAATTATGCTGAGGTATGAACAGAAATGAAAGAGAGAGAAAGGAGAGGTAAAGAAGAAGGGAGAAAGACGCACAGTTAGGATTAGTTTCTTTTTTTTCTTTTTAAATCTAATTTATTGTCACGTTGGCTAACATACATTGTATACAATATGCTCTTGCCTTTGGGGGTAAATTTCTGTGATTCATCGCTTCTATACAACACCCCATGCTCATGCCAACAAGTGCCCTCCTTCGTGCCCACCACCCTTTTCCCGTCTCTCCCCATCAACCTTCAGTTTGTTCTTTGTATTTAAGAGTCTCTGGTGGTTTGCCTCCCTCCCACCCTCTCTGTTAGTTACAAACAGGATTTGTCTCAATTGCAATCAAAACAAATGTCAAGAAAACAGTGGCTTGAGATTTTTTCCCCTGAAGTTTACTTAATTATCTTCAGAGAGAATAAGAGTGTGTATGTGCACCTGAATGCACAATGGAGAGACTGGGAGAGAGAGAGGGAGACTGAGAATCCCAAGCAGGCTTCATGCCATCAACACAGGGCCTGATGCAGGGCCCTATCCCATGAACTGTGAGATCATTATCTGAGCTGAAATCAAGAGTTGGTCACTTAAATGACTGAGCCACCCAGGCACCCCTAACTAAACAAGTTTTTTTTTTTTTAAGTTTTTATTTAAATTCTAGTTAGTTAACATACAGTGTCGTATTAGTTTCAAATGTACAATTTAGTGATTCAACACTTAAATACAACACCCAGTGGTCATCAAAACAAGTGCAGTCCTTCATCCCCAACATCTATTTCACCCATTCCCCTACTCCCTCCCTTCTGGTAACCATCAGTTCTCCATAGTTAAGAGTCTGTTTCTTGTTTTACCTCTCTTTTTCCTCTATGATCCATTGTTTTATTTCGTAAACTCCACATAGGAATGAAATTACAGGGTATTTGTTTTCTTCTGAATGACTTACTTCACTTAGTATAATAATCTCTTGTGACGACATGGATGGATCCAGAGAGTATTATGCTAAGCAAAGCAATATTTTTAATAATTGGTCATGTTGAGAGTCTGTACACAGATGTTCAGATTTTTAAAGGCCGCTAACATGACCAGAGATCCAGGCTTTGACACATGGTTACAGCACCAAAATGATGACTCAGTTTTCAGCCTTGTATCCGCCTTTTAGACAGGAAAAGGGAAGGAATTTTTCAAAAGACATATTCCACCTCCTACATGTTAACATCACATTGTTAACTGCATTTCTAATTATGTCAAGATGGCCAAAACACAACCTCATAACCACAGCTAATTCCAATGGAGGCTGGAAAAATTTTAATCCAAGCATCCATGTGCCTATAATTAGACTTTTTTTTACTTAGGGAGAAGGAATCAATGTTGAGAAGTAAATGATAGTATCTGTGTGGGGAGAAAATTTAAAAGCATAGTAAATACAAGGCATCAAGGAAAAGAACACAATATGAAATAACACACCCCCAACACATGCAGGGTATTACTTCACAAGTGCTCCAAGATGTTGAACAAGTTAGTTAAAAATACTAATTTGCCAAAATGAGATATTCACTTACAAATGAGATTACAAAGAAAATTGCAGAGGTAAATAATCTTTTTTTTTTTTTAATTTTTTTTTATTTATTTCTAGGAGAGAGAGAGAGACAGCGTGAGCAGGGGAGGGTCAGAGAGAGAGGGAGTGACAGACTGAAACAGGCTCCAGGCTCTGAGCTGGCAGTCTGCACAGAGCCCGACGCGGGGCTTGAACCCACGAACCGCGAGATCATGACCCAAGCGAAAGTCGGACGCTTAACCGACTAAGCCACCCAGGCGCCCCTGCAGAGGTAAGAAAGACAATTGACCAGTCAAACTAATACGGAGAAAACAAATAATGCAATACGTAGATCTGAAATAGCAGACAATAGCATGTATAGAAGACTTCAGATAATCAGGAAGAATGTTGAGAAAATAAGCAATAAATAAACAAATTGGAGAGAATGTAATAATTACAAAAGATGGCCACTAAAAATCTCACCTGATGACAGCTTGTGTTCCTGGAGTAGAAATCCAATGGATAGAACAAAATTGGGCTTGAAAAATTTGATATAAAATTTCCCTAAACTAAAACAAGGTTAGCATTTAATATAAAAGGATGTGGTGTAATACAGGAAAAGCGCT
The DNA here is from genome assembly GCF_003009895.1 of Hyaena hyaena. Lineage (NCBI taxonomy): Eukaryota > Metazoa > Chordata > Mammalia > Carnivora > Hyaenidae > Hyaena > Hyaena hyaena. Next base: position 251,630 of record NW_024082183.1, read on the forward strand.
ACAAAATAATTGTCATGACTGTATATCCTTCTTCTACTGAGTGAATCTTTCATTCATCTAGATGGATGGAGGCATTAAAAGAAAAGGGTCCAGGTGGCTGCAGATGAATCCACTCTAGCATTCAGTGGCAGAATATAGCAGAGAAGCATCTATTTAGCTTATGATAAATAAAGTGTGAACCTGAAAAGTAAACTCAGCAAAGACAGAGCTTAAATACAATATCAGCAGAGAAATAATCTCAAACATAAAAGAACCCAGGGAATGTACCATCCATGCTCCCTTATTGAAACAAAAAAGGAAGTCCAACCCATTAAAATTTGGATAAAAATTTAAAAAACTGGAATGGTAAACTGGTTAACTTATAGTCACCATTGAATCCATTTAAACACTGAGTTGCAACTAAAGAGCCATGAGGACTATGATTATAGAATGGAATGTGAATATTAAACATTGGTAATATAAAATCAATAATATGAATCTTAAAACTGGGGAGATGAGATAAAATTTCTAAAAAGTGATTACATCATCAGAGGAACAACTACATTGAAATCTCTAATTAAAAAAAAAAAACTCATCTTTTTAATGGAAGTATAGTTAACATACAATGTTTGGGGCACCTGGGTGGCTCAGTTGGTTAAGCGTCCAGCTTTGACTCAGATCATGATCTCACAGTTAGTGAGTTCACGCTCTCTGTGCTGACAGTTCAGAGCCTGGAGCCTGCTTCAGATGCTGTGTCTCCCTCTCCCTCTCTCCGCCCCACCCCTGCTCATGCATGTTCTCTCTCTCTCCCTCTCCCTCTGCCTCTCAAAAATAAATAAAAATGTTTAAAATTTTTAGGAAAAAATACAATGTTAGCTTCAGGTGTACAATATAATAATCCACCCATTGTATATGTTACTCAGGGCTCATTATGATAAATGGATTCTTAATCTCCTTCACTCATTCCATCCGTATCCCCATTCATCTCCTTTCTGGCGATCACCAGTTCTCTGTATTAAAGAGTCTGTTTTTCTTTGTACCTTTTCTCATCATTCATTTCCTAAATTCTGTGTGAGAGTGAAATCGTATGGTATTTGTTTTGGCCTTTGACTTCATTTAGCACTATACTCTCTAGATCCATCCATATTGTTACAAATGGGAAAACTTCATTTTTATGGCTTAGTAATATTCTATTATATATATAAATATACGACATCTTATTGATCCATTCATCTGTGAATGAACACTTGGATTGCTTCCACGTTGTAAACAATTGCTTCCACTATTGTAAATAATGTTGCAATAAACATAGAGTGCATATATCTTTCAAATTAGCGGTTTTGTTTTATTTGTGTGTATATTCAGTAGTGGAATTATGGGATCATGGGGTATTTTATTTTTAATGTTTTATTTATTTCTGAGAGAGAACAGCGTGAGCAGGGGAGGGTCAGAGAGGGAGAGAGGGAGACACAGAATCTGAAGCCGGCTCCAGGCTCTGAGCCAGCTGTCAGCACAGAGCCCAATGTGGGGCTCGAACCCACGAACCGTGAGATCATGACCTGAGCCGAAGTTGGACCCTCAACCGACTGAGCCACCCAGGAACCCCGGTATTTTATTTTTAATATTTTGAAGAACTTCTATACTGTTTTCACAGTGGCTGCATCCCTTTACATTTCCACCAACAGTGCACAAGAGTTTCCTTTTCTTGACATCTTCACCAACACTTGTTGCTCCTTCTTCTTTGTTTTTCTTCTTTTCTTTCCTTTTTCTTTTTCTGATGGGTGTCAGGTGTCACCTCATTGTGGTTGTGATTTGTATTTCCCTGATAATCAGTGATTGAGCATTTTTTTCATGTGTCTGTTGGCTATCTGTGTCTTTGCAAAAATGTGTATTCATATTGTTGGTCCACTTTTAATTGGATTATCTGGGGTTTGTTGATGTGGAGTTGTAGTTTTTGAAAAATATATTTTGGATATTAACCTCTTAGTAGATAGATCATTTGGAAATACCTACTCTCATTCAATATATTGTCTAAAAGACTTCATCTTTGCAATGGTCTTCTTAATCTCTTTTAAATCTTTCATGGTGCTTTGAAAAATACTACCTATCATGGTAAACATTTATCCCATGTTGAACATTTGATTCAGCTTCATTTTATTTTCACATTATTTAAGTAAAATAAAACTTTTCATCAGAAATAGCATTCTACTCATCCTAAATACATATACCTTTATTTGCAGGGACAGTGGCCCCCTCAAAGCTGATTGTTTAATAATTTTTATGGGTGGTAGGATTCAGAGAGCTTTCTTGGTAAATTAAAACATTGCTCACATTTTTATTATTCATATAAATTATTGAAATAGGACAATAAATTATTTTTAAAAAAGAAATAGGATGGTCAGTGAAGGTCTCCTTGATAAAATAGCATTTAAGAATATATCTGAAGGAGCACCTGGGTGGCTCAGTTGGTTAAAGTCTGACTTTGGCTTACATCATGATCTCACAGTTTGTGAGTTCGAGCCCCCTGTTGGGGTCTGTGATGACAGCTCAGAGCCTGGAGCCTCCTCCAGATTCTGTCCCTCTCCTGTCTCTCTTTGTCCCTCAATAATGGATAGTAGCTTAAAAATTTAAAAAAAGAGGAAATATATGAAGAAAGCAAGAGTAAAGATATCAAGGAATGAATATATCGGACATATTTGAGGGACTTCTAGAAAGCTGGTGTAATGCATTAGATTTGACAAGGTATAGAGCAGTAGAAATAGAGATTATGTGGTATCTTAAATCCTTGTAAGGCCGTTGGCTTTTATTCTGAATGAGAGAAATTAACTGGAGACTTTTTAACATAGGATTTGTGCAATCTGGCTCACAATTTAAAATGTTCCCTAAATTTCTTTGTAGAGGATATAACGTGGGGCAAGATGGTAGGAATGAGGTAAGACAAGGGGCTGCTGTGAAATAGTGTAGCTTGAACTACAGTGGATAGAGGTGGAGTAGAAGATAAAAGGTTAGATTCTGAGCATATTCTAAAGGGAGACCTCGTGTGAAGTGCCAATGAATTGGATCTTAAATGTGAAAGAAAATGGACAATAACAGCAAGAATTTTGGCTGGAGTAACTGGAAGCACATTCCTACTGTTTGCTGAGATGGGGAAGCCTAGAGAATGAACAAATTTGAGACCTGAACATAATAAATTCTGTCTGATAACTTGAAAGTTTGAAAATTTTCTTTGATATCCCAGTGGGGGGGTGGTGTTGAATAGTACTTAGGTCTAGGAGGATGTAATTCATGGAAGAGTTCTGGAGTAAGGCCCTATGTTTGAAAATCATCAGCCTGGGAATGCTATTTAAAACATTGGGAATGAATGAAACAATCAAGGGAGTGTCTGTAAAGAAGAGGTCATGGAATACAGCAATAGCAAAACAGACTAAGGGGAAGGCCCTAAGTCAGTTGTTTGGAGAATGTAGAGAGTAGTTTTCAGGACATCCAATGATTAAAGAATTTTAGGAGGGAAGTAGTAAGCCACTGTATGAAATGAAACAGAGGTACAGGGAGATGAAGACTGGACATTGAATATTGCAACTTGGAGATGATGGGTGACTTTAACAAGAGCTACTTTAGTAGAATGGTGGGAAATAAATGGTGGGAAATAAAGTCAGATTGGAAAGGGCATACAAGAAAATCAAAGGAGAAGAATTCAATTCTGAAATAGAAATATGGTTAATTAAGTCTTTGATTATTTTCCCCACCTTTTTTTCACTTGTTTCAGTTTTTAATTCTTCAGATGATTTATCACTTCTATTTATTTAAAACATTTTTTTAAATGTTTTTATTTATTTTTGAGAGACAGAGACAGTGTGAGCAGAGGAGTGTCAGAGAGAGAGACACAGAATCTGAAGCAGGCTCCAGGCTCTGAGCTAGCTGTCAGCACAGAGCCCGACGCGGGGCTCGAACCCATGAGCTGTGAGATCATGACCTGAGCCCAAGTCGGATGCCCAACCAACTGAGCCACCCAGGCGCCCCTCATTTCTACTTATTTTTAATTTAACCTGTTTGCTTGTAATTTTACTCAAACTTACTGTCCCACATTCCTGTGGAGAATTTTATCTATCCTGTCATATGTTTTGTTGGTTTCCAGAGCTCTATCAATTTCACTGTTTGTTCCTTTTTTTTTAAATCACCCTATTCTTATTTAATTGTTGTGATATCTTCTCTTTTATTAGATGTCTCGAATTCCCTCCATGGCCTACAATTCTTCAAGTTGCTTTTTTCACTTTTTCTGTTTTGATTCCTGCTTTTCATGTGAAAGGCTGTCCATTGCTATGGACTCAAATTTAAGAGTAAGGCCCTAAAATGTTTATTACAAGTTGCCTTCCTGTGAATGCCATCACCTGACAACTTTGCTGGAACATGATCTGGCTGCACAATTTGGCTTATGAGTGTTGCATACAATTAGGTCTTTGTCTTTAGGGCTAGTTAGAGTTCTCACACACAAAAATGCTTTTTATGTTCTTCCTTGAAGTTTTAAAATGCTGTTTTCAGAATTCTGGAAGAACCAAATTTGGAAATAGAAATGAGGGATTCATTTAATACCTAGGTTTAACTTAATTTGCCTATTTTCACAGTGTGCCTGGTATACTTCTGTCCAAGGATTCTCTATTATTCTTTAAAAAGAATTCTTTTTTTTTAATGTTTTTACTTTCTCTCTCTCTCTCTCTCTCTGTGTGTGTGTGTGTGTGTGTGTGTGTGTGTGTGTGTTTGTAAAAGTGAGCAGGGTAGAGGCAGAGAGAGAGAGGGAAACACAGAATCTGAAGCAAGTTCCAGGCTCTAAGCTGTCAGCACAGAGCCCAACATGGGGCTCAAAATCACAAACCATGAAATCATGACCTAAGCCAAAGTCAGATGGTCAACCGACTGAGCCACCTAGTGACCCAATGCTTTAAAAAAAATAATTCTTAAAAATCACTGAGGTTTTAAATTCACATAACATAAAATTAACAATTTTAGAGTTGACAATTCATTGGCATTTAATTCATCTACAATATTGTGTAGCAGCTACCTCTATATAGGTGCCAAACATTTGCATCAGTGCAAAAAGGAAATCTCATACCCGTGAAACAGTTACTCCCTGTTTCCCCTTCTCTCCAGACTGTGGCAACCAACAATCTGTTTCCTGTCTCTATGTATTTAACTCTTCTAGATATTTTCTAGAAATAGAAACATGCAATAAGCAACCTTTTGTGTCTGGCTTATTTCACTTAGTAGAATATTTTCAAGGTTCACCCACATCGTAATTATTATTGTTATTATTATTATTGTTATTGTTATTAGCATTTCAGCCTTTTTATGGCTGAATAATGTTCCGTGTGTGTGTGTGTGTGTGTGTGTGTGTATGTGTGTGTGTGTACACACACAATTTTCTGACCCATGTATCCACTGATGAGCATTTGGGTTGATTTCACCTTTTACCTGTTGTGAAAAGCACTGCACTGAAAATTCATTGTACGTGTATTTGTTTTCAGTTAGTTTGAGTGTATACCTAAAAAATATTTAAGAATATATGTTGAGGAGTAGAATGACTAGCCATATGGAAACTATGCTTGACCTTGTGAGCAAACATCTTCCATGGTGGCTGAACCATTTTATGTTCCCGCTAGTAATATGTGAAGTTTACAATTTTCAGTATCATTTCCAACACTTATTTTCTTCCAGCTCCCACACTACCCCTTCCCCCCACTCTTCTTTCGTCTTCCTTTGCTTTCTTTCTTCTTCTCCCTCTTCTCCCTCCTCCTCTTCTTCCTCTTCTTTCTCTTCTTCCCCTTCTTTTTTTCTTCTTTTCCTCCTCCTCCATCTTTCTTCTTCCTCCTCCTCTTTCTTTCTTCTTCCTCTTCTTCTCCTCCTTCCTTCTTCCTCTTCTTCCACTTTTTCCTCTTTCTTCTTCTCCCCCTCCCCTCCCCATCCTCCTCCTCCTCCTCCTCCTCCTCCTCCTCCTCCTCCTCCTCGTGTTATAGCCTTCCTAGTGGTCCAATATGTGTAGAAGTGAAATCTGTTGTGGTCATTTTAATGTGCATTTCTTGAATGATTAATAATATTCAGTATTTTTTGCTTATTGGCCATTTGTATCTTTGGAGAAATATTTAAGTCCTTTGTCCATTTTATAATAAGATGGTTCTTACTTTTGTGGCTGAATTTAAAAAGTGCATTATAGAGGCACCTGTGTGGCTCAGTTGTTTAAGCATCTGACTTCGGCTCAGATCATCATCTCACAGTTTGTGGGTTCAAACCCCACATCAGGCTCTGTGCTGACAGGTCAGAGCCTGGAGCCTGCTTCAGATCCTGTGCCTCCCTCTCTCTGCCCCTCCCCCACTTTTTCCTCTCTCTCTCAAAAAAAAAAAAAGAAAAAAAGGAAAACATTAAAGAGTGCATTGTATATACTGGATACTAAACCCTTATCACATATTTTTTTTGGCAGATATTTTCACCTAATCTGTATGTTGTGTTTTCCCTTTTTTTGATAACGTTCTTTGTACAAATTTTTTTAATTTCAGTGAAGTCCAATTGATGTATTTCTTTTTGTGCTTATGCTTTTAACATCAATTCAAGAACCCATTGCCAAATCCAAGGTCATGAATATTTAGCCCTATGTCTCCTACTAAAAGTTTTATGGTTTAGCTCTTATTTTCAGTTGTTACCTGTGTTGAGTAAATTTTTGCATGTGGTGTGAGGTATGAGTCCAGTTTGTATTATCTGTTTGAGAACATATTTCTCTGGTCTTATTCTGAGGTTGGGATTATGTTGTTAATCTGATATGTGGAATATTGGAAAAGATTTGGGGATCTAAGACTGATCAATCCACTTGTTTCAAGTACTACTTTGAGAAGTAATTAAAGTGAACTTTCTATGAACATTTTGGGACCTTTAGCACAATTTGTTCTGCTTCTTAATTTTTCTTCCTGCTGTCCTGGGTTTTGGCTATTTGCATTTACAAAGTCAATTACCATTTTTCTTTCTGTTCTACTATTTCCAAAAATACTTTGTTACCATTTTCTATTATTTGTGGCCTTTGGGTTTTATGCTTTGATTATTTTACTGTTCTTACAATAGACTTTTTAGTAAGGGAAGAGACAATAAGTTATTAAGTCACTATTTTTTGCTTAAAGACTCCCCATTTGTGACTCCTAGCATAACGTGCTTTTGTTTTTGTTTTTGTTTTTTTGTTTGGTTCTTGTTTTTGTTTTACCTTTAGTGGGTAGAATATCTCTTAGATATGTGAAGAAAATAGGGGGAAAATAACTTTCATTCTTGTGTTAAAGTTTCATAGGTAAACGCTATTACCTATCCCTTGGGAATCAACATTGTCTATATTAGCTGCAAACAGTGAGCCTAAAGAATTTATGAACCTCAGGGGGCAGAGTTGCAATTTTTTCCCGTCTACTGAATACCTTCATAGAACTTCCTTTTTCTGTTAATTTGGGCATACATTGCATTTTGTTTACATGAGAAGGGCTTTTCTAATCATTGTGGTGTAGAACTTGCTGTCATAACCAAATTTAAAAACTCAGTAAAAAAAAAAAAAAAAAAGACCCCACTGGAAGTCAAATAGATGAGTTTGTTTCTCTGCTGAACTTCTATAATTCTTCTTAAAAGAAGAGAGTACTTATATTACTTTGGAAGCGCCACTAGAATCTGGAAATAATTTTGCAAATTAAAGGTCGCTATACAAATAGTTAAATAGTGGCATCAGATCTTACCTTAAAAATTGATAAAAACTCTTGATGTTTTCACTTTCATAAAGAAATAAATTTATGTACATTTATATAATTTTCCTAAAAGATATGAAATGTACATAGAAATCCTTAAAGATGTATGCAAGTATGAAACAAGACATTGTTCTTGGGTGATATTTTTGTTTTTGCATTCTTCCAAATGTCCTACAATTAATATATTTGAGAATGTGTTTGTGTAAAATGTATGTTAAATCAGAGCTTCAAATTATTTTTCACAGCTTGCCATAAAGGAATATATATTGCTGACTCTTAATAGGTTCATAATATTTTTTTGCTATGATGAAACACAGAAATTGGCAATAATTCAAGTAAAATTTATTGAGTATATATTATCTATAAGGCACTGTGCTGTGAACTGTGGCAGATACAGAGAGAAAGAAGATATTCTTTCCCTCAAGAAACTAGTTCACCACTGAATTTAATACCAACAATAATTGAGGTAATAAAAGAGAGGTTCAATGAACTATGGCACTGTTTTGAAAATTGCCAGTGCATGAGAATCACCTGGGGAAATTATTAAAGATGCCAATTTCTTACCCTTCTCTAACAGACTAGGAATTCGTATTTTAGTAAGTACTCTATGGGCTTCTACTAGATGGTCCTTCAAAGAACAATGAAATAAATGATGAGATGAGCATTGATTTAAAAGATACATATATTTGATATGGCTCTTTGTTTCTGCCTATTACTAGCAATGTGTTTGGGTAACTTGTTTACCCCTGTCATGTTCAAATTCTGTGCATGCAAATTGAGACCATCATGCTTACCTATGTTATGGGGATACTATAAGTAATGTAGATATTAATATGAAGTTGCTAGTCCTCTCACAAATACATAGTAAGTGCTCTCAGGTATATAGTATGGCAATACAGTGTTGGAGAGGGAAGAAATGCTCAGTTTAATGAAGCAGGGGAAGCAGTTGGAGAAGCTTCATGCAGAAGGGAAATTTGGACTAGGTCTTGAAGGTTGAGGATAATATTGATAAACTCAGATAAGAAAGAAAGAAATATATTCTAGTCAGCAAAAACATGGTGAGCAAACTAGGTGTGATTGGGTATCTCTGAGCTGTGGACGATGATGAGTAGAGAAAGCTTTGATTGTCATGGAAGACAGATGTGAAGGCATACCTAGTGGGCAGGTCATAAAGCATCTTGAAAATCTACCTAATGAGCTTTAAAGTACTATTAAATAGTTGTAAATTTAGTGTAATTTGAGCAAGGGAGTAATTAGGGCAGATAGGGTTTTAACACGATGATTTACTGCTCATATAGAAGGTATGTTTAAGGAACAAGAGAGTAGAGGAAGGGAGACCAGTTCACAGGCTGTGGCAGTAATTCAAATAAGCAGTTAGGAATGTCTGAACTCAAGTGGTGAAGAAGAAATGGGGATGGGGGGAGGTAAACATATAAGAAGGGTATATCTGAAAAAGATAGCTGGAAGTCATACAGAGGAGATATGGAAATTGAAGAATAAGCTATTTTAAGTTGACCAATAGGTTTTGAGATTGGGTGAATAGAAAGACTGTGATACCACATAGAAAACACAGAGCAGAGGTGAGAAATTGTCTGAGAAAAAGAAGACGACTTCTGCTTTGGGGGATGTTACATGGCTATCCTAGTAGAACAATTTGGTGACTATACCCAAAAGGAATTTAGTAGTGCAGGGGTGAGGTTACAGCTAAAGAATTGGAGGAGAAAAGAATTAAAAGTTATTCTCCTGATGTCATGAATTTGAAGATACAGGAGTGGATGTGCTTTTTTGAAGCATCATCATAACAATGGCAAAGAGTTCATGGTGCTGTGTGCCAGGTAATGTTAAGCATTTGTCATACTTTAAGTCATTTATGTTATAATTGGAGAGGAAAGCCATGTTTTTTTTTTTAATTTTTGCCATGCTTTTACAAAGTGTTGCCCAAAGGGAGTCAGTCATTATCAGAGGTCACATTTGTATGTAGTAGACTCAGGATCTGAAACTATACAGATTGGCTCCAAACTCTGTGTTCTTAACCTTGATATTCTGCTGTTCTGAGTCGAAAGAATAGTGTGGGAGAGCTTACGTCCGAGGCTGGAACCTCCAGGAATACCCCTTTCAAGTCTGAGTGGGGAAGTCACACACCCCAGCATCAGACTGGAGTGAAGGGCAGGGCAGGACAACCATGTGGTCAAGATGCAAAAAGAGGAAGGCAACGGGAAACAAAACTGCTGTTGATAGACAAATAATACACAAAGGACAAGAAAGATGACCTTACATTTGTTTTTCTTACAGGAGAAGGGAAAGATCTATAGTGATTTAAAAAACATCTTTTGATCAGTAGACTATGATTTCAAGAGGGATCTTTTACTTTTCCCCTACTTTTTAAGCTAGCCATATTAAAGGTCCGTTGTAACCTTTAATAAAAAGTATGTTGGATCTAGAAGAGTAGCAAAACTAAATCTATGAGAAAACGAAGCATCTGGCTGCATGTGCTAGATGCTGCAATCTACTTGGCCTTTCTCTTGCCACCTGGTCTCTCCCCAGGATTCTCTATGTGTCTGTATTTCCAGAGTTTTTGTTTGTTTGTTTTCAATTTTTTTTTTCATTGTACACTCTACCATGATACCTCTTTAATGCCTTCACCTGGCTCATATGTAAAAGATTTATCTTTGAGTCCAAACTTAACAAAAAGGAAAACTATTTCAAAACCTCATGATGCTGCTTTCAAAATAATCCACATTCTATATGTGTAAACAACTTCAGTATTCAATGCCAGAAGCCCTTTTAGGCAGTATTTGGTTGTCAGTATTTGGCTACTGATTCCACTTGTTCATTGTGAGGCATGTGTGGTATGAATTTGACCCCTTGCCTAAAGTGTCTTCATCGTAACCTCAGAATCTCAAATCAACTCCTTGGCTCTGGACAAAATTTTGATCCAACCATGGAATATAGGAGAAAATTGAGATTTAGACTGTTCAGCAGAACAGTCTCAGATCATTCTTGCCAAAGATCCTGTATTAATCTCAGCACTCTAGTTTTCTACGTAGTGTTGGGGCTCTTGGAGCTGTCCTGTGCAAAGCAGAAGTTAGCTAAGAGGTTCTACCTCTTTAATCCAAAGTGAGTTAATTTGTATACCAGTTCCACAGTTGACAATAAACCAAAGTTATTCTCAGGTATTTTATTTTATTTATCTTGAAGCTTATTTATTTTAAGAGAGAGAGCATTAATGAGACTATGAGATCATGACCTGAGCCAAAATCAATAGTTGGGTGCTCAACCAAATGAGCCACCCAGATGTCCCCCAAGGTAGTTTAAAAATCCCTACTTAATTCCTCTAGGTTACATCCATTTCCAGCCTTCACAACTTTTCATCCTGTCATGGTTCCAGCCTGCATCCACCCAAATTTGAAATTCAGCCTTTACTAGATTTGATTTAAATATATTCCCCTTATCGGGGCACCTGGGTGGCTCAGTCATTTAAGCATTGACTTCAGCTCAGGTAATGATCTCAAAAGTGTGTGAGTTTAAGCCCCACATCAGGCTCTGTGCTGACAGCACAGACCCTAGAGCTTGCTTCAGATTCTGTGTCTCCCTCTCTCTCTGTCCCTCCCCTGCTCATGATCTTTCTCTCTCAAGAATGAATAAATATTATAAATAAATAATAAAAATAATAGTCTATCCATATCTATAATTCATGAGAACATTTTTGCTGAAGATTTATAGAAACTTGTGGAAAAGCTTTTTCATTGACTCTTGTATACTGTTCCCCCTCTTTCCTTAGCTATTTTCTCCTCTCACCTTTGGATTTTCTCTCATTTTTTCCCTCTGGTAGAATTGCATTTGTTACTTTTTGTAAAATCTTGGTCATTATTGATGCCTTTAGTGTCAGAGCTTTTTGTCCTAAGAACAGTTTTTGCTGCTGGCCTGTCAAGAAAATACAGTATTTTCCCTAAGAGGCACTTTGATGAATAATTTTTTTTCCATCTCATCACAGTCATGAGACCTGCTTCTAAGCTTCTGTAATATGTACCACATGACCCTGTGGTGCTCTTTAAGCTCCTTTAAACTCCATTTTCCAAATGAGCTCCCTTTGATTTGTCTACCTTGCCTGAGTAGCAAGTTGCTCTAGATCTTTGCCAGGTTAGGCTATTGACTAATGCTATCACCATTCTGCTTGTGTGATTTGGGAGGTCAACTCACCTCAAACCCTCATTTGGTCACTTACCCTGAGCACCCCTCTCTTCTTTTCCTTGATTCCATGTCGGGACACCTGGCACTTATCTTATCTCATGGACCTGGTGGATTTCCAGACTTCGCCTTTCCCATTTTTGTTCATCTTCCTGTTTACTGAGTCCAAATTCTGACATCATGGGAATGTTCAATAGGTATCATCAGTGATGAAAGCACACTACTCTTTCTGCTTCAGAGAACCCATGGACTGTTCACTGCAAAATTTGTTTTTCCTAGGTTATTCTACTACTTTGCTGAGAGGCCATCCTGGGGTATGTTTCAATGTTTTGGTCCAGAACATACATTACAACTAGGCCCTGATGACCTGAAATAAAATTTGGGAACAAAATCCACAGTAAATTAGAATTCCTTTGAGCCTAGGTACTGTATGTTTGTTTGTTCTTGTTCTTTTTGGTTTTGGAACTAAGTTTCTTGTCCCCTTGACTTAAATATGGCAATGAAGAAAGTTGTGACTACCTAGTTTTATGAATAAGAATATAATTACTTTAAACTGGTTTGATGTCTCTTCTCAAGAGTGCCATAGTGTAACCCAATAATTCTTTTTATTTACCTTGAGGAAGTTTTTTTCCAATGTACACAAGGAAACATGTTCAAGAATGTTCATAGCAGGGGAGGGCAGAAAAATGGCAATGCCCATAAAGCAGATTCTGTTAAGGGGTAGAAAGGATTGATGGTAGTTCAAGGGGCCCTGAGCTGGGAGTCTGAGTTCTCCCAGCCTGGCCCTTGCAGCTGGTCTCTGTAGCACCTGTTATGCATATTGTGCCTGTAGCAGCCTCCAAGTTGACCTCCAAGCCACAGATCCCATTGCAGAAAGAGACGGCAGTCTCTACTACAATAGATAGAGAGAGTAGGTGTTCAGGCCATGAGCCTTGTATTTTGGATGAATCCCAGTGACCAGCAAAGAAGAAAGCTGACTTACATGATGAAGATGAACAGAATATATTCCTGGTGCAGGATTTGGACCATGTATGGGAGCAGAGATTCTTACGCTTCAAACTTGGAGCTCACATTCCAGAACCTGATAAAAAGAATGACCAAACCTCACTGCACCAAAAGATAGACAGGAATCTTGTTCTGTTGTTCAAAAAGAAGCTTGGAGGCCAGGATGTTTGGATACTCCCACAGGCAGAGTGGCAACCTAGGGAAACCATCTGAGGAACAGCTGAGTGAACTCTGGCCACACTCTCAGAAAAGAATATGGAAGCCAGGTTCCTGGAATTGCACCCTATGGCCACTACAAGTTCAAGTTCCCTCAGGCAATGCAGACAAAGTAGACTTGGGGCAAAATTCTTCTTCTTCAAAGCACTGCTATTAATTATTGCCATAGCAGGAAGAAGTGACATCATGTTAGGTCTCTAAAGCGGAGGTGGGTGACTATTTGAAACTGAAATACCTGGCCCAGGTTATGAGGTTGCTCTTGGACTTCTGATGGACCCTGGTGCCTGAGGGCAATACTTGGACAGGTCTACAACTGGGGTCTCAAGGACATTATGCGGTTGCCCCATCTTTGCAGCGAGCAGCATACAGCAAACTAAACTGAGAGAAATAAATGAATTTATTCTTGGGGAAAAAAATGTTCATAGTATTAGAGGTAATGACAAAGAACTGAAAATAGCTCAATTCTGTGCTGAAGAATCCATAAATAAGCTGTATTTTTGTAGACTGCAGTATTATACAGTGAAAAAAAACAATAAACTACATATACATACATCTACATGGATGAAACCAGAAGTAATTTCAGTAAAGAAATAAGTTTTAGAAGACAATATAATAAAATATGACATTGTTTTTATAATACCCTAAAATAAGTAAAATGCTGTTTAAGCAATTAAGTTTATTTTTCTCTAGTGACTTAATCAGGAAAATGAGATTTCCTGAAATTATGAGGAAGAAGAGATAGAATTAAAGGCAGCCTTTTATCCTACAAGTCTGTGTCACAGTGAATTGTCCTTCCCCTCCCAAACCTAGGGAATGAACATTATCAATTCTTCTTGTGGGAAACCTGAAAACCACTGTCCAGCACAAAGAAAACACTGGAGAACTACATGGCTAACCGTGATCCGGTGACTTCTCTTGGCAATTTTTTCCTCTTGCCTTGAGCTGAAAAATCCCCTGAATTTAGGACCCAGTAGGGGGAGAAAGAGTGATCCGAATAAACAAGAGGCTTAAGGAGGAAAAGCATACTTAAAACATGCAGGAAAAAGAAAAATGCAACCCCCTCTCCGCTAAATTTGTTTTTTAAAAAAGCACCAATAATCAAAAGAATGTTAAAACAAAAGTAGTTAGCAAGTGGATGAAACTGACAAATACTAAATTAGATTGTACGTTTTAATACTGGGTATTCACTTACACTTACAGAGAACTAAAATGATACAAGGCTTTATGAGACATATGAGTTGGGAGCAATGATTTTTAAAAACATTTATTTTCTCTAACCAGTAATTCTAATTTCAAAAGTAAGTGTAATTCCAAGGTTTTTTATTATTATTAATGATGTGAAAGATTAGGAAGATTATGACTGTCTGACAATTACAAACACTGAAAACGTTATGGTCGTGCATCCAGATGTTAAAATATGCATTATCTTTTAAAATTGTTGAAAAATATTCCAGAGCTTAAAAAACATGTTCCTAATATAATTAGAAATTGCTACTATAAATAAGAAATTGAACTATAACCTTCCTGTGATGTCAACTACATAAATATATGTGAACATATTCATGAAACAAGTTTTCCTTCAGGCAGTGACATTATTGCTGAGTTTCATCTAATTTATATTTTCAAGGTTTTCCAATTTATCTAAAGTGAACAGGTTTTTTTTAAAAAAAAAACTTAAATAATAAGAAAGCAATAAACTTTTAAAAATGATGTATTGTGGGCCTTAGAGGATTTTCCTTTCAACTTGTTCAGCTAAGCCTTCAGTGTGTCAGAAAGAGCACAGGCCAAGCATCAGGAGATTTAATTTTGCCACTAACAAGCTTTGTTAGAAAATCTCTTTGAGCCGATGTCTTTGTCTTTAAAGTGTCCAGCCTATCTCAGAGGGTTTTTATGAGGATCAAATGGCATAATGTATTTGTAATTTCTCTAAAAATATAAAGTACTCTACTAATGCTGGTAAGACAAAAACACTCTCCACCCAAAAAGTGATGGGAAACTCCTAGGTAACTTTCCTCTCTGTACGTGTCAGAAGATCACACATGGTGCTATTTGAAGGGCTACAGATGTGACTCGCCTGTCTTGTCTCAAATGAAATGAACTTTAGTCATTCAAATGGACAAAGTGAACGAATAATCCAAAGACCAAAATATCAAATTTGTTTAATTCTCCAGAGTCAAGCTGAGTGCTGTCGCTTGACTTAGTATTTTAAGATGAAGGCAAGGTGGAAAAGTCTGATAGGGAAGTCTGTAACCCAAGTGGAAATAGGAAACCTAAGGGTAACAGAGGAGCAGAGAAATAGGATGAACACCTTACAGGGGCCATCCTTACTTGAGGAAATAAACACCTCAGTGTTCTTAGTCATGATGGTTTTATGGCACCTTAAAATAATGATATGGTTGGAATATCATGGGCACAGTAGGAAAAAGGACATGGTTCTGGGGAAGCCTGAGAAAGCTAGGGAAGTTAAAGATATATTTAATATGAACTTGTAGGTAAATTTGACTTCCAGTTACAGGTGATGGAAGGAAGATTGAATTTTAAACCTACAAGCTAATAACTCAGTCTCCATTTTGTCAGTCTGTCACAATTGAAAGCCAAGTGATTAATAAAGGAATTGGGTGTACTAATTATTATGGAGAATACAGAAACTCTAATTCTCAGACAGCCTGGAAGTCCTATTTCCTAAAGAAGAAAGCACTAAAAGCAAAAGCCAGAGTCACTGTGATGTCCAATAATGTCATGGTTTAAAATTGATGTTTTTCGTAATTAGGGACATGTTCATTTAATTAGGTTATGTGGAAGACATTATGGAAAAATCATTTTTTTACTATAAAAATGAGCACAGTGCAAAGTTAAAACTTTTCTTAGTGACTCAGAAGAAGGTGAGTGAAGTTCCTGAACATGCCTTTCTTTTCTTTTCTTTTCTTTTCTTTTCTTTTCTTTTCTTTTCTTTTCTTTTCTTTTCTTTTCTTTTCTTTTCTTTCTTTATTTTTATTAACATTCCTTTAAAACTGTGTTGTGTTGATCAAGTTTTGTCATGTTTTCTTTGGAGTAAAAGGGCTAAGATGATGTTCCTCATCTCCATCCCATTCATCACCCAGCAAAATTGAGAGAACAATTCAGATGGCATATGTGAGACTATAGAGTCATTTTGAATAGAAGCAGGAATACTAGAAAGATATTTTTAGCATCTTATATTCCTGAGAGAGATTTTAAGTATATTAAGCGTGCCTCTGGGTGTTTAAAGACTACAGACCACACATATTTATCAAAGTGCATGGTTGTTCTGATACGAAGGAAAACATGAACACCTAGGAAGTTAATATAATTAAGGTGAGTTGGAACAGTATAAAGAGAAAAACATATTAATATGAAACCCTGATTTCACTGAAGATTAGTTTCTTGAATTCATTTTTAAAATATTTGGATATTTTACTAGACTTGGTGGCATTTTACGTACTAGAAAATTTGAAATCAGTAACATTTTGAGATTAAACAAAAGAAACTATGCACTGATGAGTTCAGAAATAAAATATAATAAACAGTATATCATTGAAAATGACAACAGAGGGGCACCTGAGTAGCTCAGTGGGTTGAGCCTCTAACTTTGGTTTAGGTCATGATCTCAGTTCATGAGTTTGAGCCCCACATCGGGTTCTCTGCTGTTAGCACAGAGCCCACTTTGAATCCTTTTGACTCTCTTTCTGCCTCTCCCCTGCACTCGCTCTCTTTCTCCCTCTCTCAAAAAATATACATTGAAAAAAATAAGAAGATAAAATGACAAGAGATTTCTCCATCTCATCTAGTGCAGATAGTTCTAAGCCAAATTAAGGAATGGAATCACATACTTCATAATAGGTCTATTCTGGAATCAAACAAAATCCCAAGATGAAAAGAAACAAAATATTTGGAACTTTTGTATATTAATTTATTAAAAAGTTAATAAGAGGGGCTTATAAAAATTTTTAATTTGTATTGTGAAAAAAAGAAGTATATGTCTAAAAATAGAAGTCCTAAGCCTGGTTTTGGCCCTGCTTTTGGCCTCTGGCCAAATCCACTCTCTGAGCCCCAATTCTCTAACTATAAAATGGACAGCAAATAATATTTCCCTGACAACTTTACAGGGTTTTTATAAGTATCAAATACATCAAATGAAATACTCAGTTTCAAATACAGTAACCTGCAATGGATTCTACAAAGATAAAGTATTATTGAGAAAATAGATTGACTTAAAAATATACTTCTTGAGGCGCCTGAGTGGCTCAGTCAGTTAATCGTCCAACTTCGGCTCTGGTTATGATCTCATAGTTCATGGGTTCAAGCCCCGCATTGGGCTCTGTGCTGACAGCTAGCTCAGAGCCTGGAGACTGTTTGAAATTCTGTGTCTCCCTCTCTCTCTGACCCTCCCCTGCTCATGCTGTTTCTCTCTGTCTCAGAAGTAAATAAAAACAGGGGCGCCTGGGTGGCTTAGTCGGTTAAGCGTCCGACTTTCGCTTAGGTCATGATCTCGCGGTTCGTGGGTTCGAGCCCCGCGTCGGGCTCTGTGCTGACTGCCAGCCCAGAGCCTGGAGCCTGTTTCAGAGTCTGTATCTCCCTCTCTCTCTGACCCTCCCCTGCTCACGCTGTCTCTCTCTCTCTCCTAGAAATAATAAAACATTAAAAAAAATCTAAAAAAAAAATAAATAAAAACATTAAAATTTTTAAAAAAGATATATACTTAAGTACATTAATTTTTTAAATTTTTTTTAGTTCTGAGAGAGAGAGAGAAGGGGAGGGTCAGATACAGAGGGAGACACAGAATATGAAGCAGTCTCTAGGCTCTGAGCTGGCTGTCAGCACAGAGCCCAATGCAGGGCTTGGACCCACGAACCATGAGATCATAACCAGAGCCAAAGTCGGACACCCAACAGACTGAGTCACCCAGGCGCCCCCATTTTAAAAAGACTTGTGAATTAAGTTTGGTAGAAGATTGCAATTTTAAATATTAAAAGGATATGCGATTTAAAACCATCTTAATGGAAATCAGCTTGTGAAACTAATAAGTATATTTTCATATACTCAATTCCTTTAGAGTTGGCATATTCATAGGTCTGTTCTATGAGGTATTTTGTACCATAGTAGAATTACAAATTAATCCTTATGAGAATTTTACCTTAAAAAATGAGAATGTTTTACTTACTTTTTGTTTCTTTAACATTTTGAGTATAGTTGACCCACAATATTACATTAGTTTCAGGTATACAACATAGTTGATGCTCATTGGTGGTCGAATGGTGAAATTTGGTTCTCTGTACTTAATTTTTAAGTTGCTCATACTTTGTTCAAGAAGGTCAAAATTATTCATTTGATTTAGGTCTTAGCAGTTTTTGTAAACAATAAGCTGATGAACTTTTTAAGATATTCAAGGAAGGACAAAGTAAAAGATACTGGGGAATGCCAACTTAGTACCTTTTAGCCCATTGTTAGAATTTTTTGTTGGCTGGTAATTATTTTGGGAATCTGATAGAGTGTGTACTTCATGTTGTTCTTATGGCCTTATAGGTTCAAAGAAGTTAGTATTTAATATTAATATTCTCAGTGGTTAAATTATTGGTATGAACTCTAATCCCTCAACAACCCATTTCATTGTTCTAAAGAGTTTGTTCTGTACCTAAATATTTTCTCTTCTATATTTTGTTCTTTTTTTAATTTTAAAAATGTTTACTTATTTTTGAGAGAGAGCGAGCGAGTGCGAGAGAGAGAACATGCAAGTGGGGGGTGGGACAGAGAGAGGGAGACACAGAATCTGAAGCAGGTTCCAGGGTCTGAGCCGTCAGTACAGAGCCCAATGTGGGGCTCAAACTCAAGAACCAGGAGATCATGACCTGAACCAAAATCAAATGCTTAGCTAACTAAGCCACCCAGGTGCTCTGTCTATCTATAGTGTGTTCTTAATGAAAAATGTAGTAGTAGGAAAACTTTACATTTTCTAATACATAAATCAGAAAAGTGCAATTCAACTTTTTTTCATCATGACATTCTTCGTGTGCGTGCTCACACCTGGTGAGCTTCTGTAAGATCATTTTCTGAGGTTACTCTCTGGTGCCAGTCTCTAAGCTTAGCTCTTAAATTCCTCATATATTTCTTAGCTGTCGGTTGGACGTTAGGATGACATATATAAATTTTTGTGTAAATAATTTGGTAGACAAGATATGTTCTAATGTGTGTGACATTTCCCACGTGAAAAATAAATGCTTATACATAGCTAAAATCTATCTGAATACACATCCACCCCACAGTCAAAATAAAATAGAAATTCTCAGGAAACACAACTTGTGCTGTGTTTTTGAAACTGAAGAATTATACACAACACTATTTTCACACAATTTGTATGACATAGCAAAGATCTCTGAAACCTGTGCATCAGGTACTTTTTGCTTGATTTCTGTACAGGTTGTTATGGGCTTGAATGACTTGGAAAAGTAAAAATTTTCATATTTCCTGCAAGCTGAATTATATGCCCCTTCAGAAAATTTTTTGACCTCTATGTATTTCTTCCTTCTGACTTATTGATGTTTGTGTTCAAGGTAACAGTCAGTAGTCTAAACGTTAGTCACACTGTATCTTCAGGGCACATTTTCATTGAGGAAGAGGAGAGAAAATGAAACAAATACTGAGGCGGCTGTAATATGGGGATAAAGAGACTAAAGGAAATAAAATGAGTAACATTTCATGCCATACTCTCTCATGCTTGGTTCTCAATGAATGTCAAACTGCAATAATGTAAAGAAAAATTGTCAACTACTGGAGACTGATAGAACAAAAGAGAAACGGGGTTGGAGGAAAATTAAATGTGTACAAAAGCTGGCCAAGAAGCATAGGTAAAGGGAATAATATAAAGAGATGGAAAGAGTAGTAATGAAAATGTGATGTCTCAAAGATGCTTAGGTGAGGAAAGTTTGAAAATAGATCTGGTAGGTGATTATTCAGTCTATTTGGTGTGTTTGTTAGTTTAGAGGGTAGATTTTGAAACATAAGAAGGAAGAACTTGATCAGAACTATTTTCATTTTCTTGTTAATGTACACATATTTTTATGTATATCTGCAAACATACGTATATACATATATGCACAAAGATTGGTTTTTCCTGTAGAGAATAAGCACAATACAGTAATTTTCCCTGCACATCTGCACTGTTAGCATTTGGCACATACAAAATGGATGTTCCACTGAGTACTTCTTCTACAAGGCTCCACTGATTTGAATGAACTAGCCAATTGGAGTCTGCCTCCTCTTCGCTCTGGTACATTGATTTCAGCCTGGACATATTGATCCTAGACTTTCTAGGAGGTTCACAAACAGCTCAGGTTAAATTAACTTGAGGACAGTGTTTGAAAATGCAGAATTACTCTCACTTTTTCATGCCTGTTATTAAGCATTGTTTCCAGAAGATCAATCTTTTAATTACATTGAGTCTCCCTACTGGTGGCTCTCAGTAACAAGAAGTATATTGTGCACTGATTGGAAAAATAAAGAGAGGGGAAAAAATGCTTTATAGCACATTGCCTTTCCAAAAGTGACACCTTCAGGGTGCTGAATACAGTCTGGTCTTCTTCAGCATAGCTAAGATTGCACACGTATCCTTCGTCACTATACAAAAAGTTCACATTCATGAGTTCACACTTGATAGAACTTACATAACTATATGCTAATATTTAGCATGTGCTGTGTAGTGGGAGTTGTCCTAAGCATGTTAAATATTATATACCATGAAGTTGACTCTGTTATTCTTCCCTGTTTTAGAAGTGAGTGAATGAAGGCTCAGTGATACTCAGTAGTTTGCCTATGACCTTATAACAGTAAGTGGCAGAGCTACGTTAAATTTAGTTCTGTCTAATCCCCAAGGTAATGGTATTAATTCTGATGCTATTCTTCTTTTATGTAAAATATTTTTCTTCGAATAGCTTCATGCACTGCCATATTTTTCACTCTCTGTGTTAGGTCATTATTTCTGGTAAGTAGGAAGTGCAAGAGTTCTAGCACTTTGCAGCTGGGAAAAACAAACATAGAACGTTCAAGTGGCTTGGATAAAGTATGTAAGAGAGGAACAGAATTAAATATATCTCTTCTCCTTGTGAGTATCATTTTGTTTAAGAGATACACTTAAATTGCTGCAAATTCTTGGCAAGTCCACAGTTGTAAGATGGAGTCTCGTCCCTCTCTTCTGTGATCTGGATGACTTGACCAATATGATACACTGAATGCTTTTGTACTTTTTTTTTTTTTTTTCAAGAAGAATGTTTATTTTTGAGAGAGACAGACAGAGCATAAGGAAAGGAGGGACAAGAAAGAGAGGGAGACACAGAATCTGAAGCAGTCTCTAGGCCCCGAGCTGTCAGCGCAGAGCCTGATGCGGGGCTTGAACCCACAAACTGTGAGATCATGACCTGAACCAAATTCGGATGCTTAACCAACTGAGGCACTCAGGTATCCCAATGTTTTTGTACTTCTCAGGCTTTGGGTTTTTCTGTTTGTTTGTTTTATTTTGTTGTTGTCTGGTTTTTCACTTGTTTGTTTTGTTTTTTACTTCCAAGGCTTGGTAGAAATCCTAGCACTTTCTGTCTAGGCTCAGCCCAGTCATTCTGGGTGACACCAGCTGCCCTGTAGGAAGCTACCCTGAGATAGACATTGTGTGAAGAAGCCCAGGCTAGCCATATGGAGAGGCCACAGGGTCAGAAAAAAACATGCCTGGCTAGATCCAGTTATTCTAGTCATTTCATGCCAGACACCGGACAAGTAAATGAAGCAGTTGTGGACTTAAATGTCCAGCAGCTACAATGTGGAAAAGAATCTAGGAATCCACCCAAAGGCCAAAGCAAGGCGTCAGAGATAGTAGTTCAGGAGAACTATCCCAGACATATCCAGCCATTTGTGCCATTCTATTTAGGTCCCAGAGGCACCAGGAGAGTATACAGTGGACAGTTCCACAGAATTCTAGAATGTAATGGTGTTTTGCTATCTCACAAGTTTAGTTTATCTGCTCCATAGATGAGGTATTCTATTATGGGCCTTAAAGGTTTAGCTCTTGAATTAGAGTAGCCATAGTTTTCCAGGGAGGCATTATCCTGAAACACTCAGGGCCATGTTCTCAAGCAGATTTGAAAATCAGTTACAGGCTTTCAGTCCCCTGTGAAGTTAAATAAGGACTAATGATTCTTCTCATCAGACTCTTCTTCTTTTATGATTCAGGGTTTTCCAAATGTGGGACTTAAAAATAATAAGAATCAAGTGAGATGACAAACCTAGGCGTATTTTGAGAGGAGACACATGAATGCATGAATATGAAGTTCTCATGATAAAAGGTGCATGCTATACACTATCATATCTAACAGGAATTTTTAATATTTTAAATATTAATGGCATGGTTTGAGGTACTTTTTCTCTGCATAAACCTGACCCCATCCCATTTGAATATTACTGCCATTTTTCAGGATTCATTTAGGCTATTCAGATACTATGTTGGTGAGGGGTGCACGTTGATCCAAGAGAATCTTGGAGGCAGCCCCCTCCTTAATGGAAAATGTGAACAGATATTGTAGGCAGGCTTGATTTCATACTTCTCAGGATCTGTCATCAAACCATAGACTTAGGATATCACCCAGAGGCTAATATCCAGTCACAGGAGCTACAGAATATATTTTTCTCTTCTATATTTAATTCCTAACTTTTGAAATGTCTGGAAGCTACATTTTTCTCAGATTGGAGAAAGGGCTAAAGAGTAGCTCCACACTATACAAAAGGAAAGAAGAAAGATATGCTGCCTTTTCACCTGTGTTATCTCTTTATGCTGATTCTTGTTCCACTCAAATATAAGCCAGGATGAAATAGCAAGTTATAAAAAGTATTACTGTTACTGGAAACAGAAAAGTAGACAATGCAGAATTTTTAAGGACATTCCCTTGGAGACTCTGACCTATATGGAGTCAAATTTTAGCTTTTCTTTCTGAGGAGTTGGGGCAGCAACTTTTGGTGTGTTTCTATTACCTGATGATTATCTTCCCAAAATGCCTGCTACTCATTTATCAAAAATCCGCTTGGCTTAGGTGAAGGGTGAGCAGTACTTGTAAGATTTCAAAATACTGAATCTACGTCAGGTTTCTGAAAAGTCTCTCACAAGTACCATGCGCCAAAGTACCTAAAACATTATAGATTAGCTAACTTCTCAAAGTTGCATGATGCCCTAGAATGAACTGACATGGGATCGAAGGATTCACAGATGTATCAAGCCCCGGGAGTAGGAAATACTATAACCAAGTAGAGCGTTGGGAGAAAAATGCTTCCTTGCCCAACATTAGTTTTGTCCAGAGAATTTCAGTCAGAAGTTTAAACCTCATTGTCCTATCACAAAATACCATATAGTTAAGTGAACACTTTCTTTCTTTCTCTAGCCCACAAGTTAGGAATAAAGTTTAAGAATACTAGGGCTAAACAGCACTGTAAGGAATCTTCTGACCAACTGGCTTTTCAAATACAGTCTACTGTTTATCTCAAAAAGTGTCCATGGGCACAAGTTGGTCTAAAATACAAGTCACTCGTGGTGTTTATTTAAAACATTTTCTCAACTTCAATTTAAACATACATTCAAGAGCTCAAAAATAAACATAGACAATATAGACAAACTTACCAGCATAGGCAGATAGTATTTTGAAGGGTTTTTTTTAATGGGTGATAAATATTAACAGGTAGAATAATTGGTCATTGGAGTCTGATTTGAAAATGACTGCATTATCTCCAAACAGTACTATAATTTAATTAAATTTTCTGATTAAAAGTTGATCTAATTGCCTTGTCCTGAGAGCAGTGACCCAAATCTCTAACCTAACCTACAATACCTCACAAGGTCTCAGACCTGTCCATATCTCCGGCCTCCAATTGTATCCCTCTCTTTCTCTTTGCACCTGTACCTTCTTTGAGTCCTTATAACAGTCTTTTTACTCTCTATTCACTATCACAGCCAGTTTCACATTGTTTCAGCCACAGCAAAAATTAAACATAATGTATTAAATTTCACTATCCCCATACAATATTGTCCTGATTCTTTGCTTCTTTCCTTTTCTGTTGCCTTCCATCCTGCCACTTATATTTAAAATATAGTAGCAATATAAACACTGTATTAAGAAGCATAATTCATGATATTATTCCAGATTAAATGAAATCAGCCTTATGTGACCAACTCAGTCTTCAGTGCAGCCCGTAAAAAATGTTAATACTGTATTCCTTGGCTACTATAGCCACTTTATGAGGGATCTATCCAATAAATACAAAGACTGGACCCAGGGAATGTAGCAATATCTTTTCTCTATATGTTAGAGTACGGAATGAGTTATTATACTACAGAATGAGTTATTTCAAGCTGCACAAAGTATTTTGCATGGCAAGGCAACACAGTAGTACAAATGATACAGAGTATAGATATAATTCCCAGTATTTAGTCTGTCAATCAGTTAGCTGGTCATAAAGTAGAGGCAGATAACTATGTGGTACACATACTGATTTCAATCTGGCAACTCCTGCTGCTCTGGAAGATAATTTTAAGTCACACAGCAATGAACATTTACATGGTTAGGTGCCTATGAGAAACTAATAGAATTTCATTGATGGGAGTGATATAAAATTTAATTTATAAATAAAATTTATAAATAAAATTATAAATTATTTATAAATAAACTTAAGTGAGCTATTTTAAGGAACGAGCAGATAATGTAACTAGCGGCAATGGATATAGCAAAAACTGTAAAAATGGATATAGCAAAAAAAAGTGTGTAATTGAAAGATTAAATCTTCTCGTTTTTGTCGTAATCCCAGGTACATGAGACTAAACCTTCAAGGGTCATTGCCAACCCTTGCTCCGTCAGCTTGAATTTTCAGATCAGACTAAGCTATTTCCTTTAGCTTTTTGGTAACTAGACACCTAACATTATTTTACATGGAGCATCATGTTTATCCTTGAATCCAGACTGAAATTTTGATCTTTGAATGTAGTTTAATCTGTCCTCTTTTTTTGAGTAAGAAATTAGGCAGGAAGTGAGTCAGTCTGTGGTTGGGAGCAGAAGGGTCTCTTACGTAACATTTTTGAACATGGAGCAAAGGTGGATGTGTGTGTGTGTTGAGAAAGGTAGTGGATAAAAATAGCTGATATTTAGTGAGATTACAGTCCAGGGGGTGCTAAGATAAAGAAGTAGGGAAGACGATGGATGGGGAATAGGTAGGCAATAGCTGGAGGTATACCCTAGGAGCTAAAAACAGAGTAGAGTTTCAGGCTAGTCAAGAGTGAGAATGAAAGGTAATTGTCTGGACTTATATCAGAGACCAAGGCCCTGTGGCCCTGTGCTCAAAGCTGCTTTTTATATGTTACGCAGTAGAAGGCTACATTTACTTAAAATGAGTGGTGAAGAAGGTAGAGAAGCCTGGATTCTAAATTATGACAAGTCCTATGGACTCTGCCCACAGGATATCCATGCCCTAAACACTATTCTTCTTAGTGGTTGGATCCTGAAGACTGCCAGTCGTCTATCTGGACTTAAAATTCACATCCTTCTGTTTCCACGTCCTCAAGTTGTATTGTCAGGTCTACTATGCTTTCATAAACTTGGACTTGTTACACCTTCCTTCAACTCCCTCCATACTAACTATCAGTGGCCATTGTTTTTAAGAAAATGTCAAACCCCTCAAAAAATTAACAATAGAACTCCCCTATGACCCAGAAATAGCACTGCTAGGAATTTACCCAAGGGATATAGGAGTGCTGATGTATAGGAGCACATGTACCCCAATGTTCATAGCAGCACTCTCAACAATAGCCAAAACATGGAAAGAGCCTAAGTGTCCATCAACAGACAAATGCATCAAGAAGATGTGGTTTATCTATACCATGGAATACTACATGGCAATGAGAAACAATGAAATCTGGCCATGTGTAGCAACATGCATGGACCTTGAGGGTGTTATGCTGAGCGAAATAAGTCAGGCAGAGAAGGACAAATATCATATGTTTGCACGTGTAGGAGGATTAGGAGGAACTTAACAGAGGACTGTGGGGGAGAAGAAGGAGGGACATAGTGGGGGAGAGGGAGAGAGGCAAACCATGAGAGACTCTTGAATGCTGAGAACAAACTGAGGACTGATGGGTGTGGGGGAGCGAGAGGGGAGATGAGCATGGAGGAGGGCACTTGTGGGGATGAGCACTGGGTGTTACATGGAAACCAACTTGACAATAAACTATTTAAAAAATTTAAAAAAGAAAATGCCAAACTTATATAACTATAGTAACTGTTGAGTATTGGTTAAGATTAAGATGAATAGATCATTGCACTAGACCAATAGTAATAGTACTAATAATAAAACAAATCCTGACCTTAGTCTCACACTATATACAAAAATTAACTCAAAATCGATCATGGATCCAAGTGTAAAACATTAAACTATACAATTATCAGGAAAACTCAGGAGAAAATCTCTACACTGGTATTAGGCAGAAAGTTCTTGGAGTTCATACCATAGACACATTCCATAAAATGAAAATTGGATAAATTAGATTTCATTGAAATTTAAGCGTTGTCTTGTCAAAGACTCTGTTGGAAGAATGAAAACACAAGCTACACAATAGGAAAATGTACTTGCAAACCTCATATCCAACAAAGGACTAATGTCTAGAGTATAGAATAAACTCTTAAAACTCAACAGTGAAAGATCAAAGACCAAAACAAATGACACATTTCACTGAGAAGGAAATGCAGATAGCAACAAAGCACATGAAGAGATACTCAACATCATTATTCAAATGCAAATTAAAACCACAATGAGATATCACTATATACCAAAATCACTAAAATAAAAAAAAAAATAGCACTACATGTTGGTAAGGATGCAGAGAAACTCTATCACTCTATATTGCTATTGGGATTTTAAAATGGCCTCGCTTTTCTGGAAAAGAGTGTCATTTTTTGGAAACTGCAGAAAAATCTACCACATGATACAGTATTTACACTACTTAGGCATTTATTTTAGAGAAATAAAAAGGTTTACATGAAAACTTGTATGTAAATTTTTATGACAGTTTGACTCAAAATAGCCAATAACCAGAAACAACCAAGATGCCTTTCAGCAGTGAATGATGACACAACTTGTGGCACATCCATGTCATGGAATGCTACTTGGCAACAAACCTGCATACTATTTTTACACCCAACAACTTGGATGAATCCTCAGAATTATGTTGAGTAAGAAATAATCTCAGAAGATTATATAATATTATATTTTATATATAATATGTATGTTATAAGATATGTAACGTGATTCTATTTATATTATTGTCTTGGAATGACAAAAATTATAGAAATGGAGAGCAGGTTAGGGATGTGGTAGGGAGAAGGGAGGTAGATGTGGTTAAAAGAGGGGAAAACGAGAGAAAATTGTAGTACTGTATCAATGTCAATATTGGTTGTGACATTGTACTGATTGTACTGTGGGAGTTAGCATGGGGAGATGTTACCACAGGGAGAAACTGAGTAAATGGAACACAGAAACTCTTTGAATTATTTCTTATAATTACATAGGAATCTATAATGTCAAAATTAAAAAGAATTAAAGCCTCTAAATGCAGTGTGGAGTGTTATTCTAGGAAAATGGCTGTGGTAAGATGACGTAATGAACTAATGGAGGGAAAAGATGGATGTTTAAGTTAAATCAGTGGCTTTGGTATTTGAGGACTGTAACAGTTTGAAACAAATGGAGATGGTGTAATCAATAGGATTTCCTGAATGTTTGGATATGGGAGTAAAGGAAAATAAGGCGTTAGGGATAAAGTCCAACTTTGGGGTTTGAAGAATTGGATAAATAGTGCTGATGGTCATCACTGTTCATTTAAGAATAGGAAAAGTATGAGAAGAAGCCAAGCCAAAATATGTATATGTGTGTATATGTATATAAAATGCCAAAGTGTGTTTGTGTGTGAGTTATGTGTGTGTGTAGGTATGTGTATATACATATATATATGATGCAAGTTAGTATATGTGGAATATATATAAATGTATAAGAAAAAAGTCAGAGTTTGGAGAATATAGTGCCTCTGAGTCTCTACTATGTCAGAAAGGAGGATGGTGTGTTACATTTATCACAAACTATCTCTAACTGCTGCTATTATTCAGATTTCTTTTTGTTACAAACTGTATTTTCTAAGCAGTAGATGCTTGCAGTGGTTTTAAAATCTTTATGTATCTCATTGTTTTAAAGATCTCACTTTATTTGATGTGCACTAATGAGAGTGGTGAATTATAATGTACAGAAAAGATCACGTTTTTATGTGAGTAGTCATCTTCCTTTTAGTTTTCTTGTTAATATGCATTTTATATATTACACTTTTTTAAAATTTTTTAATGTTTTATTTATTTCTAGGAGAGAGAGAGAGAAACAGCGTGAGCAGGGGAGGGTCAGAGAGAGAGGGAGATACAGACTCTGAAACAGGCTCCAGGCTCTGAGCTGGCAGTCAGCACAGAGCCCGACGCGGGGCTCGAACCCACGAACTGCGAGATCATGACCTAAGCGAAAGTCGGACGCTTGACCGACTAAGCCACCCAGGCGCCCCTATATATTATACTTTCATTAAATACATGTGGTATTGATTGGTGCACACGTGTTGCATTTCTGACGCACCATGGACAATCGCACCCTACTTGAACCTCCTCCCAGCAGTCCATCTCATAAGCACCTCGCTGCTGCTGTAGCGGAAAGGAGTTCCATCTTGCTTCACCACATTTTGGCTAACTGCCCTCGAACCCATGAACAGAATATCTAGTGTCTAAATATTCCAGTTGATTTCATCGGTGTGCAGTGATAGAAGGAATGAGCTTCCAGAAGGAATCTGGAAATTGCAGCTCTCCCTGAAAGGCATAATTTTCCATTAATTTCAGATGAGAGCTTACTGGCTTTCAACTAAAATGCACTGCTGAG
Organism: Hyaena hyaena; assembly: GCF_003009895.1. Lineage (NCBI taxonomy): Eukaryota > Metazoa > Chordata > Mammalia > Carnivora > Hyaenidae > Hyaena > Hyaena hyaena. The sequence goes on from NW_024082183.1 coordinate 280,762, forward strand.
TTCTTCCAACCTAAAGACAAATATGAGTGAGACTTTAAATTTTGTGAGTAGAGATTATTTGAATAACTGCATATTCTTGGATCAAAGTCATACATATTCTGACATAATTGTTTTTAAAAATATGAAATCACATTATTTGTAATGGAGAGAGCTAAACACCACTGCTTGGATTTCATATTATATTTTCTCCCTCTGCTGGCCAAGTGCTACATCAACACTGAAATAAACAAAGAAAGATGTTTTCTTCTGCATTGTATAATTAGGCCCTGAAACTGGAAACATCTATTGAAAGGAAGTGTCATAAAATGTCTTGTAAATTTTTCTCACCTTCAGTGCCCTCAAGTATCCTCTGCTCTCCCCTAAAAACAAAACAAAAACCTTCTGCCCTCAGGAAAGATTTATATTAGTAATGTCTACTTTGGTGTAATTTTAAGCCAATAGGCCCCTTGGAAGAGTCGACTCAATTTCACGAACATTTATTGGGTCTATATGTGTCAGGTGCCCTCCTAGTTGCTGGGCGCATAAAAATGAATGAAGTACCGTCCTCTATGCCTCAGGAACTCACAGTCTAGCAGGGAAGAGAGATTCATAAACACTTAAAGTTCAACATAAATGCTGCAAGAGAAAATTGTATAAAGCACTGGGAAATTACAGATGAAGAAGGAATTTATAGCCTGAAGAGTTAGAGAAAACTACATGAAAAACAAATAAACAGAAATCAGACAATTGCGATCTGAAGCTTAGAGGATTATGCCCGATATATTAGGGTTGGTTTTAGGGGATGATGAAACAAGATGAACAAAGGTATGAGGGGATGAGGCTTCATTTAGAGATAACAGTGACTAGGCGTTTGGCATAGAGTTAAGTTTGTGGGTCAAATGGTTGGAACACAGTCCAGAAAGTTAGGGTTGGACAGCAATTTAAGAACCTAGATAGATATTCTAAGGAATTGCGACCTTGCCTTATGGGAAATAAGGACCACATTTATTTTTAAAGCAGACACTTAACATGATGATCTTACTGTGTTTGCATTTTTGGCTTGATTTTGTTCATTATGGAGGAATTTGTAGCATTGGTAAATGAAGAAGGGATGGAGATTTTATGAAAGATGTCTCTGGAAACATGACACTTCATAGCAAGTAGGAGCTGGGACTAGTGGCATTGAGGCCTGAGATTCAGGTCTTGGCTACTTTTTTCCATTTATGTACATTCAGTATTTGAGCACTTAATGAAAGGAATTGATGTCATTTTGACAGAAGTGCAGGAGATAGAAGCATACTATCGCAACGTAATTCCATAAATGCCTAATGTACAGGTAAATATTTAAAAAATATGAGAGTATGTTATTTCTAATTTTCTGAAGGACACTTTTAGATTGGATGATGCATAAGTAACATGATTTGCTTTCGACTGCAAGATCTCAATTTACTTCTGAAGTCATACTTTTTATTCTATGTTGTATTCAAAAAAAAAAAAACCCTGTAACATTGCAGATAGAAATGAAGGCCAATTGTCTGAGCTGCTACTAAATTAATCTTGTCTCTGAAATATGGACTTACTGTCAGTGAGGGTCTTGGGAAGTTTTTTGTTTTTATTCTGTCTCTGCAGCAAGAAGACCTTGTCACATTTCCAAAAAGGCAAGATGCTACTTTAGTGTCTTTTTCCCCTCTCTTCTTTCCTCGTTCTCTTTTACAGCTAGTTGACCATGTATCCATGGTTAAATTAGTATTATTCAGAGAATGAAACAACCTGTGAAGAAAACTAACTATTCAGGCAATATTTGATACATAAGTTGCTTTGGAGGCAAAGTTTTGCCTCATTTCCAAGAACCAATTTTAGGCTCAAGAAAGTCAAGTGACTTTCTTTTCTCTCCATGATCTCACCAAAGAAGTGAAGGGTTTGTGTTATATGATTACTGAAATCATCTCCAGTTCTAAAATTCTTTAATTCTGACATCCAGACAGAGTGGCCCTCTTTGGCCCTAAGAAATTGTCCTACTGTGTGTTCCCAGGTCCTGAACTGGAAGAGAAGTGCTACCGATCCCCATTAGACAATGTCACGGCAGGCAAACCCATCCCAAATACTGTAGAGGCCAAGCAGCAGTACCAGTTGAGACCAGCAAAATGTAAGTTCAAATATTTAAAAGTTTAAGAGCTATCTGTTAAGTAAAACAGGTTTTATACTGTTAACAAAATCCTTTATAACAACAAGAGTCTTAAAAAGAAATGAAGTTGGGCTTATTTTAATGTCAGAAATTTGTCTGACATTAAAATATTAAAATTGAATTCACTTAATTACTTTTGGATATGTCTGCATGTTTCGTTTTGAGGTGGTGATGTTTGGATAAATAAGAAAATTAAAATGAATAACTCATGGGGCGCCTGGGTGGCTTAGTCGGTTGGGCCTCCAACTTCAGCTCAGGTCATGATCCCACAGTTTGCGAGTTTGAACCGTGGATCAGGGTCTGTGCTGACAGCTCAGAGCCTGGATCCTGCTTCGGATTCTGTGTCTCCCCCTCTCTCTGCCTCTTCCCCACTCACACTCTGTCTCTTCTTGTCTGAAAAATAAATAAATGTTAAAAAAATTTTTTTAATTGAGTAACTCCTAAGTCAGCACACCTTTTTTTTTTTTTAAAGTAAATTTGTTTATCTTGGCTTAATTTCAAAAAAATTACTAATTGTATAATCAGGATTTTCACATAGTTTGTGTTCAGGTAACACTAGTAATATAAAGGATAAAAAATAGCATATATTCAATGTGTATAAAGTTAAAATACGCTTACAGCAATAATATAAAGTGAAAGATTGAAAAGTGAAAGTGTTCTTCATGTTTTAAGGTTTTCTTCTATGATATGCACATTTGCTATTAAAATAAAAATATTACATTACAGTTGGTGAATATAATTTTAATTAAACTGTATCAATAAAAATAGGATCTGATTTAACTTTTGAAGTAGTAAACTTATTACCTTTTTAAATACAAGTAACAAGATTTACAATTCTAGTGTTCAAAGTTTATCTAAAAATGGAAAATATCAGTATTAGTTGTATGCTTGTTATTTCTACCCCCATATATATAAATTTAAGAACATTTATATTTAATAATGATAATAGTAATATTTAATAAAATGGTTTTCAACTCATCCCCCTTTAACTGTTAGGAATACCACTTTGAGTATTCAGAGCCACCAATCAGAATATCCAAAAAAAGAAGCAAGAAAACAAGCACTTGGCACTGCTGAGAAATAATATTTTGGGGGCACCCGGGTGGCTTAGTTTGTTAAGTTTCTGACTTCAGGTCAGGTCATGATCTCACAGCTCATGAGTTCCAGCCTTGTGACAGGCTTTGTGCTGGTAGCTCAGAGCCTGGAGTCTGCCTCAGATTTTGTCTCTGTTTTTCTCTGCCCCTCCCCTCCTTGTGCACACTCTTTCTCTCAAATATAAAGAAACATTTTTAAAAATTTTAAAGCAATACTTTGTTAAGAAAGAATCTCTTATATTTGTGCAGTCTCCGAGGATATATTTAACAGGTTAATGAATTTGATTTTTTTCTTCACTTAAGCACTTTTACATTCCTGCAATGGGCAGTGGTACAACCCATAAACCTTTATAGCATTTGGATGCAGATCCTCCCCCACTTTTTCCCCCCTGAATGGTGTTAGTTATAAGAATTCATGTTTGGCAGAGAGGGAGGCAAACCTTAAGAGACTCTTAAATACAGAAAACAAACTGAGGGTTGATGGAGTGGGGGTGGGGAGGGGTGGAAAATGGGTGATGGGCATAGAGGAGGGCACTTGCTGGGATGAGCCCTGGGTGTTGTATGCAAGTGATGAATCACAGGAATCTACTCCTAAAGCCAAGAGCACACTGTATGCACTGTATGTTAGCCAAATGGACAATAAATTATATTTTTAAATGTTTTTTAAAATCTTTAAAAATGAATCAATTAAAAATAATTGGGACTGGGCACTGCCAGTCTTGAACATTCAACTCCAAGCAGTAGATGCCCCCATGTGTCTTTAACACATATTTGTGGTCCTATGTTTATAATATATGAGCCCTGTGAAGTGTGATGCCAAGTCCGCACCTTCAGCCAGATCTAAGAGTGGGACCCCCAGCATGGGACAGGACAGTCTTGTATAACATGTGTTTTTATATTCTAACAACATTGACAGTCACACTTTCCCTAATCCTGTAGTAGCTAGATGTATTTTTGAGTGCATGACTTTGAAATTACTTCTTGAGTTGCTTTTTCTGGTGGGGACCTCTCCTCCCATGTCCTCAGTTGGGTAGGGAAACTAAGTTGGGGCAAAGAGGGAGATCATTGTTTAAAGCATATAATGCCATAGGGTAAAAAGTATTTAATAGTATGATGTCTTTTTATTTGTATTTTATAAATGATTAAAATATAATTTTCAACAGGAATGCTTATGTAGATTAGAATGACATAAATAAATTTGTTGTTTGAAAATGGGCCATTTTACAACAGCAAGTCTAAAGATCGAAGGCAGTGAGGAAACATATGAAAAGTTGCATCACTGCAGCTAAATGATGGATGACCATTTAAAAATGACTAAAAGGTTAGAAAAGTAATCATGAGAAGAAGTAATAATTGGAGAAATCAATATTCTCTGATCTGGTGGTCAAAGAAGAAAACCCTCCAAAATTAAGTGGGGAACTATATTTTGGGTAAAATGGAACACAAGTCAACATGCCCATCATATGTATTAGAGTAAACACGATATTCTGCTTCTCATGGGGAACACGGCCCTGCTTAGGAGCTAGTTACTGCTCTGTCTTATAGTTGAAGTTTGAGTCAGTGACTGACAGTGGTGAGTTATTTAAAAGCAAAAAAACAAAAGAGAACTGGAAGGACCTTAAAGAAGACAAATACCTAGTTTCTTCAGTTTACACATTAGGCATCTCTACTCCAATAGGCTTGAATTAATTACATTTAAGCTTATTTAATGAGATGTATTATTTATATGAATTTTGTTCTAATTGGTAATTCTAAGTGAGACAGGAACCTAGTTATTTTAATTGTGCTTCTAAGTTAATGGTTTCGTTTTTATAAGCTAAATGCCTGAACTCCACATTTGTGTTTTCTTGAAATCTAATGCATCTGTTGAAGGTTGTTCTGTCTTTGTCTTTGTTTTAAAGTAATTGGTACTTAGTCTTTCACAGCAGCATGAAATTTCAGAATGCAGAAAACACTCTGCAGCTGATAGGTAAAAGGCGAGTTAAAAATTATTCTCAACTCTTAAATATAATAAGTGGCAGGTAGTATGTTTATGAGGAAATTGAGAAGGGAAATTTCGTAAAGCTCCAGACCTGGTTGAGATTTTAGCACAGATGACTGAATTAATACCTGAATATCGAAAGAAAAGATAAACAAGATAAATAACATCTCAGGATATTATTTATCAAGACTTCAGTGACAGTTTGATAAACAAAATATTAGGCAGCAAAATTTGATGAAGGAAGTTTGGCTTAGGTACACACCTCAGGAAGGGTCTGAGGTAAAGCAGGAACTGACCATGGCTTTATCTTCATGCAATTCCTCATTGTTAGTGTAAGGCTTTGTGCATGACTAGGGGGAGACAAAAGCTTGAGTATTTGAGGTGAGAATATTTACCTCTGAACCTCACCAATTCCTTCTCCTTTCCTTTCTAATCTCTGCAAGGCATCTCCATTTGTCTAAAAACTGTACTTGCCCAGAAACTATATTCTAACCCCCTCCTTTTCCTCACACTTGACTCCCAAGCAGTTGTTTTGGTAATTGTTAAAAATTCCTTTATCCATCCTTCTTTATTTACCTCCCCTGTTTCTGTCTTAATTCAGATGGATTCATTCATTAATCAACATTTATTGGGATCTACTCTGTCAAACATCGTATTAGGTATCAGGCATGCAAAAACATATGAATCACAACCTCAGCAATTGACAGTTCAAAATTCTCCAACTTATTTAAAACAAAACATAAAAGAATACAGATGAAGAGAAGGAAAAGAAGAAAGCTTAAGATATTAGTGAATGGCTGTTGATTTCCCGAAGGATTATTACAATGGTGTCCTAATTAGATTCATTATCTCTAGAGTATTCCACCTCAAGACATCTACTAGAGTGCAACTGGAATGCCTGTCCAAGATGTAGACCTCTTCATAGAAACCTTTTCAAATTCCTAATGAGTCCCTACTATCGAAAGAATAAAGCACAGATTAGTAAGCAAGATTACTGAAAGCTCTCTAGAGTGTTGTCAAGCCATCCTTTTCTGTTCCTAACTCTTGTCATCTCTACTCTACACTTGAAATCTATACACCTTCTGCTTCAATAATGTATAAGTATTACACATTACCTTATACCTTAATGACAACTAATAGGAGAATAGATGGGGTATGGAATGAATACATGTTACCATACCTCAAAGCCTTTGAGCATGGATAGGAGTACTTCTCTTTCTGCCTACTGGTTGCCCTCACTGATCCATAGCCAGTAGTGTGTCCCTGCTCTCTGCAGCCCAGACTGGGTATGAGAATAGGATCTAGATTCACTATGCTGTGCTGATAACCAGCCCTCTGGCATATGCTTGCCTAATACAAACCAAACACTTCATATGATTCCTGGACAAAGAAATAATCTTGGCTACATGGTGGTGCCATAGGAGTGATTTGAAGAGCCAAGTGAGCTTCCTGAGTTACTGATTTGATGTTCAGCAATTTCTCAATTAACAACCAAAAAAGAAAGGCTAACAAAGGAATCATTATCTAACTTGTCCTATCCTGCAGCAATACTAATACTAGCAATGACTGTCATCCCCTCTTATGGGTGGGAAATGGGATGGAGACATATACACGTAGGTCCTCAAAGAAAAATTTAAAACCCTTATGCAACAAAACTCATTAAGAGATGGAAAACTCTCAAACAGGAAAGAAACGAAAGCTTTTAAACCCCATGTTCATTGAATCATTTTGTAAAAAATTACTGTTCTTTTCTACCTTTGTGTATTTCTTGTTATTTGAGGGTTAGAAGTCACCCATCTAAGAATCAAATCAATATCTGCCTTACAAGACAACTTAACCTTGAGCACTGCTAATGCTTCTACAATCCCCCTTTAAGCTAGTTAAAACTTCCAGGTAGTCCAGAAAATTAATGTAAGCTTACTATCATTGAGACCTGAAGAAAGCATAACAAACCTAAAAAAAAAATTAGACAAATGATATCCTACTAGTGCTTAACCTACACTTATAGTCATTTAAGGCTTCTCCTATCTAACCACAACTTACCTTTCCAGTTTCATTGTATACCATGCTTCCAAGGACTTTGATAAACCAGCACAGCACTACTATGCTGTGCCATTATGTTAAGATTTAAATGTAACATGTTATTGCTGTTCTCTGGGACTGAAATGTCTCCCTATCCAGCCCCCGTGGTGAAATCTTTTGAACTTTCATCAATATTCCCACTGAATCAACTCCTCTATGAAGTTTAACATGTTTTTCTCCCATTTACTCCTTTGTTCTCTGATAAGACCTATGTAACATTTCTATCTTTGTAATTAGAATTACATCTCTTAAATCTAGGATACCGTTGATTGCAATGTGCCCCCATTACTTTACACACCACTAAGAAATAGAAATGGTTCACGTGAACCTATGGTGCCTTCAAATTGCATGAAGCTTCTGGATTTCGGAGGTGATAGAGTGGAAATAAAAGGTGCATTTTAGAATTAATAAAATGTGGCAATTGTGTATAGGACTGCCTTCCTTGCTGTATTGCCAAATTGTGAGCTCTGTGACAGCAGGACAAATGACTTAATAGTGTCTCCTTAATGTCAAGTGTACTGTTTGGTTCTTCAGTAAATGCTTGATATAATATTCCCCCAATTAAAATGCAAACTGTAATTGTATTATTGTTAGCAGTGCTTTCTTAGCCTGGACTTTGTTCTATGATCACAACTGATAATGTGTAAGGTACAAACAAGTGAGACACGATCATAAGATCCAGACTTTCTTCTTTCACAGCTTCATGGCTTTCACCCAGGGCTAGCTGTATTCACAGGGTGACTGAGCATTTATGCATGTAGTTTAATTTTAATAGACATGGGAAGGCCCTGCTTCTAAGTTGGCCACTTGTTGCCTGAAAAACCCACTGTCAGGTAATCCTTCCCTTGTAACAAAATGTACAATTTTCCAAGGGGAAATCTCATTAAGCTTTATCAGGTAGAATCATTAAGGGAATTAGTTCACTAGGTCCCTCCTCAACAGTAACAAGTAATAGTCAATTTAAAAATAGTTTTGGTAAAGTAGAGTCCTTCAAGTTTTTTTTCAGCATTGCCCAAGAAAGGCAGATTTGGAAAAGAGGTTTCAGAGCTAAGGATTACAGGAAGACACTGTAGGTGGCAGGCTGTTTCAGAGGCAGAAGTGGAGGCTGGCCAGGAAACAGCAAGGCCAAAGACCTACCTTGGTAAGATCCTGGGATGAGCTGGAATGCTGCCTCTGGGAAATATGTTTATTTCTTTTCTGTAGTCCTTTTTCTTTATTTCTGTTAATTGCTTCTATTCTGCATCCCTGCCATTTACAACACTATTGACCTTATCTGAATACATATTGCTCTGTGATGTTCCTTTAGCCCTTTTCTTTCCAGTGCCTCTCTCTTCTTTCCTCTCTCTATCCCCATTTCTGAAACTTCTGTATGTTTTCTTTTCCTTCATATTAGTTTCCTAGAACAGCAACTGTACTGGGGAATGAAGTACGTATCATCCCATGGTGCATATAGATCTGGAATTTTTCAGCTTCTTCCTCAGCCTGAGCCCTGTTACTGTTCCCTGTGTTAGCCTGAATGCTGTTGGCTCTAATTTAAGTAATAGGGGGAGTGACCTGTTAAGTCAAATTATGTTCTCTGAAATATGTGCCTTTTTCTTTTTTTTATTCCACATACCATTTTTTCCCTTTTTTATCTTTATAGATATGACTAATTGGACTAAATATGCCCCTCCGTGTCATATAATTGGCTTGAAATACTGTTTTTGCACCTGTGTGTGTTGTTTTTACTCTTCATATTTTAAGCAGTTAAATAAAAAATACCCTGTTGCTTATCTCTGGCAGCCCTATATATCAGCTAGCACCTCTCTACTTAGGGAAAAGAGTCCTGACAGATGTCTCATATGTGGCCAGGAGGGCACACCTGTCCACATCATGAATAATGCTTTGCGTTATATGACACCTTGGACTTACTCTAAATGCTTTTACTTGTATTTTTCATTTTTACCACTTTATTATTTAGTTGAAAGTTCTGACATTTCTGGTACCTGTTTAGTCATTCATTTTTGTCTTTTCTAGCTATCATTTCATTCTTGAATAGCACTCATATGGTTTTTATCACTACAATTCTGTATAATCAAATGAGCAATTCTGAGGATTTTTTAATTCTAAACTGTATTTCTTTCAAAACATACTCCATTAGCCCACCTCTAAAACTTCTGTTTAATCCTTGAATTACTGCCAACATGTCTTGCAGAATTATCTGAGTAATTTTGTAATCATAGCTCTCCTAATGTGATCACTAGGTAAACACTCTCTGACTTCTTTCCTCGAATTCTTCTCTTGACAAGGCATCATCATCCTCTGGATAATTATTAAGTTTCTTTTTCTTCTGTCTTCCCTTCAGAGATTGCTTCTCTTCACTTTACCTACCCCAAAGTCTGACATTCCTCTTATTAAACATTTGGGAATCAACAGCTCTTACTCTCATATTGGGAAGACTTTTGAACATTCTTCCATTTCGTTCCTTTTCTGGGCTCCTTCATTTTCTCCCTTTCCTGTATGTTGATTATTCACTGTCTGTGGTAGGTAAAATTCTAGCTTGGACCCCAGGATTTCGAGTAGATGGTATACTTGCCCTACACAGGCTTCTCTTCTTCAATGGGGAAGGTAGGCTGGTGGCCATAATGGGCTGTGACCACTCCATGCTGTGGTCAGGTAATGTGGCAACAGGAGTATTATAGAAGTAATTAAGTTCTTATCAAAAGGAAGATAAGCTGGGTGTGCCTGACCCAGTCAGGTAAACTTTTTTTTTAATTTTATATTTTATTGTCAAGTTGGCTTCCATATAACACCCAGTGCTCATCCCCACAAGTGCCCTCCTCCATGCCCATCTCCCCCCCCCCCCCCACCCTTCGTCCTCAGTTTGTTTCTCGGCATTCAAGAGTCTCTCACGACTTGCCTCCCTCCCTCTCCCCAACTATTTTTCCCCTTCTCNTTCCATATAACACCCAGTGCTCATCCCCACAAGTGCCCTCCTCCATGCCCATCTCCCCCCCCCCCCCATCCATCAGTCCTCAGTTTGTTTCTCGGCATTCAAGAGTCTCTCACGACTTGCCTCCCTCCCTCTCCCCAACTATTTTTCCCCTTCTCCTCCTCCATGGTCCTCCATTAAGTTTCTCCTGATCCACCTATAAGTGAAAACAAATGGCATCTGTCTTTTTCTGCCTCCAGTCAGGTAAAGTCTTAAGAGAAACAAGAAAAGCACCACCAGATGATGTCCACCTATCCATGAAGAGAACATAGGGAGAGGGCCATATGTCAGGAAACTCTGGACTGACTTTAGAAGGCAAGAATGACCCCCAACCAATAGTGAACAAGAAAATGGGATCTCAGTCTTAATGCAGGAAATTGAATTCTGGTAACAACCACATGAGCTAGGAAAAGGACCCTGAGCTCCAGGCGAGACCCATTCTGGCTCCCACCTTAATTTCCATTCTTGTAGACCATGAGCAGAAAACCTAGCTGTCTTGTGAGCAGATCTCTGACCTACAGACCAGGCTAAGTTAGTGATAGTTTGTTATACAACAACAGAAATAAAAAAAAAAAAAACCCTTTGCTGCCCATCTATCCATATGACTATGATTTCTCCTTGTTCTAACTGCAATTTCTTGGAGACAAAATGCCTTCAATCTACCAACATTCAACTTTTCCCTTGGGCCTGTTAGTGTTCCTCCACTTTACTCCTTACTCTGTGACTTTATTCAGTCTATTTCTGCACCTCTAGGAATGTGTGGATGTTTCAATTTCCACAGTAACAGAATTAATCTATTTCATTTATTTGCTTTCCCTAATGAGCAATATTCCTTTGTCATACTCCTGATTAATAATCAGAATCGAGTTCAAGAGTAAGCCTGTTGTGGTGACATACTTAGTGATGCTCTAGTGAAACTGATTGATTGATTTACTCATTCATTCACTTTTTCATTCAAAGTTAGAATATCAACCTAAAATGTCAGATAATCACCTAGGCACTGTTACAAAGATAAACAGGACACACATTTTGGTTCTAAATAACTCATGTTACAGTAAAAATAGGGTGGTTGTGAGAATCCTATAAAAAATAGAACTTTAAAATTATGCGTTTAAAACTCTTAGTGTTCATATTTAGAATAAGATACACATATAAGGAACAAATAGCTTAGGCACTTATAAAACAAATAGCATATCAGTTTAAGAGAAAAATTGAAGAATATAAATTCGCTGTGTTTTATTCCTGAAAATATCAACTGGTGTTTGGTTTTTCTTTGAAGAAGTCCTTCACAATGTTTTAAGCAACTGTTAAATGTAGACCAATGTATCAAGTGATCAGGAATGAGTATGGGGGAGTGGCAGAATAAAGGGACCATAGTCTTGCCCTCTAAAAGCATTCACTCTATTTTCTGCCTAGTGACTACATGGCCTATCCTCATGGGTGATTCTATAGAGTGTTGTGCCTTATCCAGATAAGTATTTTTGTGCATACAAAAGTCCAGGCACTGAGTGTAAGCAGAGAATTAATTTGGTAGTGGCACATCATTGTGTCATATTCTGTCAACAAGCACCATGATGCCTTGCACCATCCTGTGTAGGTAGAGGGTATGTAAATTATCATAGCCCTAGGTTATGCAGTTAGGCATGAAGTTAGCAGAATGGCTATCAGTGAATTGGGATAAGAAACAGTGCAGCCTCAACAGAAAACCAATATATTTCATATGAAGTGTGTGAATTTTCCATAGAAATGAGAAAAAAGAATCCCTAAGAGAACTTATTTTCCTTGTCTATTTATTTCTGCCCTGTAGGAAGATGATAATGGGTAATATTTTAATAACATTGTGGACTTTAACAAAGGCAGTGCTATTTTTGAATGATATTTTTTCTAGAGTCATAAACATAATCAACGTCTTACTTTCAAGATATGTCCATCAATTTGAAACCAGTGTGGCCATGATGTTTAAGTGACTGAGCACTGGGTATACAGTGAGAAGGCATTACAGTAATGTTCAGTTATTTGTGCCCTGTAGTGTAAACTGGCTCATCTAACATCTGGGAGAACATATGAAATCACTAGACAAGAAGAGGTCATTGTGTGCAGCACATGTATCCTAGGTAACAGATTTTATCTAAATCATCATTCCTTAATTGTTCCACATTGGCATTGCTAATTGCTTATTCCCCTTCTAACCTAGTATATTACCAGCAAAAGTTTCCATGAACAGTTTCATTTAGGTAATCCTAAAATCTAAAAATATACCTCAAGTACTGCTATAATAAAAATCCATAATAAATGTTTTCAAAGTCCTAGTTTATGAATCGTTTGATATGACCAAGTGTCAGTATCAAAAGAAAATTTTTACAATCGCCTTAAATTGGATGTAATTAGGATCTGCTCCATTAAAAGTTAAGGCACTCCTGTTAGACTCTGCACAGTTGTCCTTCTAAAGTAGATTGTAGTTTGTTTAGTCAATGAAGCTGGTTATTAACTTCTCATGAGCAGAAAGACTAAAAGTCTTCACAGAGATGTAATCAGAATGGGGGGTCAATAATCCCCAATGCTGTTAAAATAGTTGCAATCCAGAACAATTGAATTGCACTAAGTTCACAGATGCAAGTTAATGTTTGACCTGGGAAGGGGTCGCCTTATCAATTTTGATTTATACAGAATCATGTCATTAGTGTGTACTTTGTTTTATTTTGTTTGGTATTGAAAGAGACCTTCGATTTTATGTTGTACACAGACTTTAAAAAGTCCTCATGTATGGTCCTGTGTATGCACCTGTGTGTCTGCTTATGTGATTATTTATACATATATACATCCTTGGTTATACACACCTGAGGAAATTTCATTCTTCTCCCTATTCAAGTACTATCTATAATCAGTTTCCAAATTTCATTTTCTAGGCCAAATTTTGTTGAATATCCAGACTTGTCTGTCTTGTGTCTTATTAGACAGACATCCCACAAATATCTGAAAACACATCAAGTCCAAAAACAAACTAATGGCATCTTCAAGTTTACCTGTCTTCCAGGGTACCTTATTTAATGAATGCTACCACCGACAACCATGTTTCTCATGACCGAAATTTAGAGTGTCTTATAAACACTCACCATCAAAACCTCCGTGCCTATTAATCACCAGATTCTGACAATTTTCACTCTGAATTTTTCTCAAATACATTCTTTTTCATCTTTATTTTGAATTCCTTAATTTCAGCTCTTTCCACATTTGAACAGATTATTTCTATAGATTCCTTATAAACCTTCCTCCTTCAAGGCCAAGTTTCATTTAGATACTCTCCATGTGGGCATGATCTTATTAAAAGCAAACCTTAAAAGTCAAAGTAATTTTTAATGACTCTTCAGTATCTTCACAATAAAATTTAGCCTCATTAGGAGGACATATATAATGCTTGCTTCATTACTTCTCTTTAATATTCCACGTTCAACTTCATCTGCTAGCATTCCCTCTTGAAGAACAGATTAAGGAACAGTGATAAAGGAACCAGAGTAAATAGGTAACAACAAAATCCAGAAAGGACAAACTAAAAGCAGTTGGCAAAATGGTAGATGTAAACCCAACTAAATAAAAAAATTGCAGTAAATAAAAATACAGTAAATATTCCAATTATACAACAAAGGATTTAAGGGTGGATAAATAGGACTTGATTACATGTCATCTATATGACATATATTACATATAAAGATGGAGAATGTTGTAAAGGAAAGAATGGAAAAAAGATATGTCAGAAAACCACCAAAAGTATTTACATAGAATAGTCCTATTGATACACATCAGTATTAATATAAAACATCAGATGAAGTATATCTTTTTTTTAAATGTTTATTTCTGAGAGAGTGACAGTGCACAAATGGAGGATGGGCAGAGAGAGAGGGAGTCACAATCCTAAGCAGGCTTCAGGCTCTGACCCATCAGCTCAGAGCCCAATGTGGGGCTCAAACCCATGTACTGCGAGATCATGACCTGAGCTGAAGTCGGCTGCTTAGCCAACTGAGCCACCCGCATGCCTCTCAGAGCAGTATACTTAAGACTGAATATTTCTTTTTTCCTTTTTTCCCTCTTCTTCTTTTTTTTCCTTTTTTTTCTTTTTTGAGAGAGTAAGAGAGTGCATACACACGTACATAAGTGGAGGAGAGGCAGAGGGAGAATCTCAAACAGGCTCCACACCCAGTGCAGAGCCTAATATGGGGATCTGTCTCACAAGCCTAAGATCATGACCTGAGCCAAAATCGGAAGTTGATGCTTAACTTGAGTCACCCAGGCATCCCAAGACAGAGTATTTCTGAAGATAAAAAGGAGCATTTTATGATAAAAGCGGCAATTAGGAAGATATAATAATCTGAAATGTGTGCAACTAAGTGAGCCTCAAAATACATGAAAACAGACAAAACTAAAGAATAAAAGACAGTGATATTGCAATACAATTCTCTCAGCAATGACTAAAAACTTTAAACCAAGAATAAGAAGGTGGAAGATACAAGTTATGTTGTCAACTAACCTGACCTAAATGACACTTGCAAACAACTTCAACAAGTATAACTTTTTTTTTTTTTTTTTTTTTTTAAGAGAGAGAGTGCACATGGTGGAAGGGGAGAGGGAGAGTGAGAATCTCAAGTAAGCTCCATACCCAGTGTGGAGCCCAATGCAGTGCTTGATCTCAGGACCGTGAGATCATGACCTAAGCTGAAATCAAGAACTAGACACTTAACCAACTGAGCCACCCAGGCACCCCAGGAGTATAACATTTTTGAAGTGTCCATGGAATATTTTTCCAAGGCAGATCATATGTTTGGTCATAAGCAAGTCTCAATGTGTTTCAAAAGATTGAAATCTTGGGGCACTTGGGTGTCTCAGTCAGTTAAGAGTCTGACTCTTGACTTCAGCTCAGGTCATGATATCAGGGTTTTTGAGTTTAAGCCCCACATTGGGCTCTGTGCTGAGAACATAGAGTCTGCTTGGTATTCTGTCTCCCTCTCTCCCTGCCCCTCTCCCATTACTCTCTATATCTCTACCAAAATAAATAAAAATAAAACTTAAAAATAAAACTTAAAAAAATTGAAATCTTAATATGGTCACTGACCATAATGTAATTAAGTAGACATCAATTACAATCACTATAAAATAAACCAATATTAAAAAATTAACAGTCTTCTAAATAACAAAAAGAAATCTTCAAGGCAAATTTATAAATAGCTAAACCTCAATAACAAGATACCTAATAGATCCAAATTTGTGGTCATGCTTCTAAGCAAGCAATTTGGGGGAAATTGAGAGATTTAAATGCTTAGAAGATAAAAAAGGAAAGAAAGAAATCCATGATCTGCGTTTCCACCTTACGAGGTATTTTAGTCTGCTTGAGTCGCCATAACAAAATACAATATACAACACCAGCACCAAGAGAAGAAAACTGATGAATATGAAGCTGAAAAAACATTTTAACTCTTGACTACATCAACAAAAATATTTTGTCTCTAGATTTAAATAATTTTGTCAATTGATGGTATCCATAGTTCAGTATATAGAATAAATTAAATATTATTCATAATATATTCTTTTTCCCAGGTTAATCACTGATGACATGTTTATAAATTATTGAGTATTGTGTGTTGTACATTAATAGGGAATTCAACATTTTCCCATTCTAATAATGCTGCTTAATATAAGGAATTGACAGCCACTCAGTTTTATCATTAATAGGTACTGACCCCCTTTCCTCAAAACTATGTAATCAGCCTCTATAGCATCTTAGACCAAGAGAATGGGTATTTTGGGAAACAATATCAGAGAAAGACTAAACTTGAATCTTCTTGGAAAGGAACTTAAAAGTATTGTTAATAGTTACCACACAAGTAATGTCCCCAAAGATTGGGCAGATATTTCTCAGCTAAATTGACATTGTTCATTGTACAATAACAAAACCAAACCCACAAAAACTATATTTGTTGGTGATAATCCATTGGCACTCTCCAGAAGATGTTCCAAACCCATAGGCTGCCAGGCCACAAGCCGTGACTGCATAAGACAGACCATAAAAAGAGGCCCCTGCCGCATCTCCCTCAAGAACAAGACCACTTATGGACCCATTATCCTTCTTTATGGTTTTGTTCTTTCATTGTACTTTTAAAAGATACTTGAATCATTCAGTCATGGTGCTCCTCAAATCCTGATGTTTGATAATTGCCAGATAGTCAACCAATTCCTCAGATACTGACAATGTTGGATAATACAAATCCAAATTGAAATTACAAAGTCATTGGTTATCCAAAGAGATATTAGCATATATTTGTGTTTTAGTTGCCAAATATTTAGTTTACCGAGTGTGATATCTCCTCAATGTCTAAAATCTTAAATTCTGCTCTTTGGCTACCATTAAACTACGTATTTTAAAAATGTGATCATTCAACAGTAAGAACAAGAAGGTCCAGCAATTCTAGATATAAAGACTTAATAAAGATTAATATTTGACTATATAATCATGAAACATGAAGATTTAATGAAGATCTGGAATGATCTTCGTGTCTTAAACTAATGGACTGTCCTCTGTCCTAAGATAAGACATCAACAGAAGTAGGACTGGGACTAAAAAACAAAATCAAAATGCATCTTGCAAAATGTATTATGTATTATTATAAATGTATTATGATTTGCAAAAAAAAAAAAAAACTGTACCAAGCCATAATGTGCAGCACAAAGTATCTAAGCATTTGCAACTATATGGATAGAATGAAGGTGCATTATGCTAAGCCAAATAAGTCACTCAGAGAAAGACAAATACCATATGATTTCACTCACATGTGGAATTTAAAAATCAGAAGAAGTAAACATAGAGCAAAGAAAGGAAAAAAAGGATAGAAGCAGAGAGGGAGGCAATCCATAAGAGACTCAAATACAGGACAAAGGGGGTTGCTGGAGTGGTGTTGGATAGGAGGATGGGTTAAATGGGTGATGGGCATTAAGGAAGGCTCTTGTCTGGTATTATATCTACGTGATGAATCACTAAATTTGACTCGTGAAGCCATTATTTCACTCTAGGTTAACTAACTTGGATTTATATAATAATAATAAAGAAACAAAACAGATGTACACAAGGGGAAAAAAGAGAAAGAGATAAGCTCAAGTTACTTTTAAAACTGATTTTCAGAACCATTCTATTACAGGAAGCCTAGAGCAGTACAAACTCTCCATGTTACTGTTTTGTGTTTCAAAGTTTGAAGCTTTTAAAGAGAAGTTAACTGTTTCGGAAACTTGAATAGTTTACAAATCTTGACCAATCCCTTCCCAATACCATGCTTAATAATTCCAACCTAAAATCAGCCTGATGATTTAAGTAGCCTCAACATCTCTTCCTTTTTGAGACCCTACACAGACCCTGTGAAGATAGTGTTCTCTTCTGTTCAGCAAATTTACTAAACTCAGCTTAATATGACCAATATGTTTCCTTGGTGGTCATTGTATGGTAATTCTAACATTAAGTAAATTTAGAACAGACGTAATAATAAAAGTAAAAGAAGGGAGGGCTTCTTCTTGCCTAAAGATTAAGTAAATGTATAACTCCGTCACAGCTTTATTGATACTCTGATTTTCACGATGTATTGAAGAAACGGGGGGGGGGATTAAACCCCCAAAATATATTGAAGTGGAATTTACTTGTCTCCTTTATTGTCTGCAAATGAATGGTCATTCATTTTGTTTGAAAAGTTGACTGGCCCAGAAAGCCCATAAAAATATCTAAGTAATAAACATTCACAAAAGTTTTCCTGTGTTTCCAAGAACTTCTTAAAGTAGTTATGATGGTCCTAATTATAGTAATGGGGTATCTTAATGTAGATTATGAATGGACTACGGTGTTGGTAAGTCTTTAAGATGGACTTCACCATTTGGGCTCCAGAGATACAAGTGTAAGAAACATAGAGAACTCCTTAAATTTTCACAGTATGTTATAATCATTATTAAGTTAATTTGTGTCACACCCCAGTGAGACAAGCAAATACTGCTACTCTACTTTAACAAATAAGAAAAGTGAGACATAATGGTCAACTTTCATTTCTAATCTATTGTACAAATTGAAAGGTTCACAATGTTCAAAACATTAGTGTGTCAGTGAGAATAATCTCATTAATGGGATTTTAATATGTTTTATTTATAGAGATCAATACAAACCCTGGTTTTCTATTTCAGTATAAATATCATAAAAACAAACTGCTCAGTACACATAATGGCTCCATTAGTGCCAAAAGAGTTCATCTTCCAAGAAAACAATAGGCATCTCCACTAAACTACCCCTAACAATTGCCATTTAGGATTCATAAAATAATAGTTTTTGATTATAACCTCACATAATAATTAAAAAAAAACTTTTCCCTGATTTTCTTTTCTTTATCCTTAGAACAAAACAACAGAGAAATTAGGTTGGTATTGAGTATATGTAGAGCAGAACTTGTTTTTTTCTTTGATAAACTGTATTTACCATAAAATATTTATGCATTTTCCATGCATTATCTTATGGAATAGTTATAACAATCCTGATAAAAGAAGGCTATATTCTAATCTAGGTATATACAAATAGGGCAACCTGAGACACAAAGTGCTTCTGCTACTTTCCTGAAACAAGCAAGGAATAGTGTGGGTAAAAGTCCATGCCTTTGACTCTAAGTCAAATAGTGGCTTCAACACATGATAGTGTCTCATGTCTAGAACTTTCTTTCCAAAGTTCAGCAGCCACAGTTCTTAGTAAAACTTGTCTTGGTAAAAATCAGTCTGTGATCACAAAATATGAGTAGAATATGTTAGCTGAAAAGCAAAACTTTCAAAAACTATTGCCATATTAAAGATAAATGTCAAAAGTTTTAGGCTACTATAATACCCTTTAGATGTACCCAATGTTACTCTGGTGGTCTGTTTTTAAAGATATAATTTTGATGCTAAGAATATATTTTTTCCTCCGGACTTTAGATCTCCAGAAAAGAATATTATTGTCTTTAAAACAGTCACCTGACTTTATATTCTAATTAAACTTCTGTGTTTCAATTTTAGAAAAAAATAGGTCATCCTTATTATACCCAAAGTAAGATATTATCAGTTAGTTTGTTAACAGCCTTAAAATACATTTTAGTTATATTATAAACTCTTAATAATATTAGAGGAATTCA
This sequence comes from Hyaena hyaena, assembly GCF_003009895.1. NCBI lineage: Eukaryota > Metazoa > Chordata > Mammalia > Carnivora > Hyaenidae > Hyaena > Hyaena hyaena. The sequence goes on from NW_024082183.1 coordinate 300,227, forward strand.
TGGATCCACATCTCTAATGTCCATCTGAACCAGCTCTTCTTCATCAGACTATGTAATTTTGAGTAATGGATGGGGTCCACTCTTCAAAGGCCCTCATTTTGAGAGATTTTTCACAACTAGGGTATAGAGTAACTAAGAGCATATCATTTAGTAACTGATGTACTTGAATTATTAAACATGTCTCTTACCTGAAGTCTCCTGGATTGTCTTCCACATTTACACAGGGCCATAGAATTAAGTTTATGTACAATAAAACAGAGCGTAGAAATTGAATAGATAACTAAAATATTTTTTTTTTTGCAACTCCAGTTCAATTTTTTTTTTTTTTTTTACAAATAGTTTATTGTCAAATTAGTTTCCACATAACACCCAGTGCTCATCCCCACAAGTGCCCTCCTCCATGCCCATCCCCCCCTCCCCCCCACATCCA